>NC_091550.1:4559121-4581621 GCF_042767895.1 Penaeus vannamei
GCAACTTTTGTGGCAAAGACCAACAGACCTCAACCACCCATATTTCGGCAAGATAACAGTTGTAGACCTCCGTAGAAACTAGTCTAAAGCCTCCTTTGATAGTTTATAAATTGTGGAGTTTTTGTTCTTTGCTGGAGTGCCAATTACAAGGCAGCAATAAACACTATTATTCCACTCTATTGTTAGACTCTTAGGCCTAGGCATCCTATCACAGGTAGAACACCTGTGAGTAGAGCACCTTCAGCTCGATTAGGTCCCATTTTGATAGTGTGGTCTTGGGTGTATTAGTACCTATGTTCTTTGTCTTGAGATTCCTAGTTCTGTTGTTCCTTTGTTGATTAAAGTTTGTGTTATATTTTTGTGTAAATACTTTTTTATTGATATCTAGACAGTGCTTTCTTTACTTTGATTATAAAAATCTGTGTATAAGGAAGTACATGTTTCATAAATAAAAAAAAAGGATTACTACAATAACAGTATGCTATGATCACAGTATAGAATGATTTTATGAAAAATTAAGTTTAAAAAGTTTAGTAAATAATTTTAAAGAGAGACTTTATTGAATAATGATGGTCACTTAATTGGTCAAACAGTTTAGAATAATGATTTTTTAACATGAGTAAGATTAGTGATGCTTTTTTTTTTTTTTTTAATACTACATAGAATGATAATTTTCATGAAAGATTTTATTAAATTAGTTTAAAGGGTAATTCAAAATAAGTCATTATTGAATCTCCAGGTTGAAGGGGCATCCCTCAAGGTCCTCGAGGCAAGAGGAGTGGTGCTAGGGCATTTAGTTATCAGCGAGAGATCTACTGGCCTCTATGGACGACCCATGATCACATTTGTCCCTGCAAGGAAAGATGCTGTTTTACCGGCGAATAATTTTTCTTCAGGTATGCAATAAGAGATGTTTTCAGTAATTGGTTGATGTTTATTCCAATGTATCTTTATAGAATCTTTATATCTCTTTATAGATATATCTTTATAGAATGGATTAAACCATAGGAGTTATTTGATTATGTGGCATAATCAGTATTATTGTTGAAAATTAATATTATAGCATGTCTAATGTTAATGATTGTATTGAGAAATAAATTTCTTGATATAAATGTTCAGTACAAAAATGCTTCCAAGGTTCATAGTAAGCTCTGAAATTTTAATTCATAAATCAGTAATAGAAACTAATCTTTTGAATTCTTTATTACTAATGATTACAGGGGATATTGTTGGTGTATGTGACAGTGGATCAGGCCAGCAGTGTGCAACAGGAGTGGTGAAGTATGTTTCACAGAAAAATATACAGATTGTTCTCGACGATGACGCTGATGAGTTGGACAGCCTTAGCAATGATACTCAACTGCGACTGAACAAGCTAGCAAATGATGTAAGCTTGAGATATGCTGTAGTTCATGTGATACGTGATTTTCAGTTTTATGTGAATTTTAATTTGTTTGTTAGTTTAATATTTCTATTACTTTATAGAAAAGTATGTATAAGTTACTTATTACAAGGTTATGGTTTAAGAAATAAGCCCTATTAACTGGTCCTCCTCTGTCTAGGTTACCTACAGAAGGATAAAATCAGGACTGACTGAGCTTGATAAGTTGATTAATGGCCCAGCTGCGCACACAGTCTCAGTGTTATTTGGTGAATCTCCTCCAAGGTCTGCGGCTCCTTCCTTACCACCACAACTAACTGGAGCTGATGGCAAGATACAACTTTTTAACAGTAAGTTGTTGTTTAAGTGCTCTTTGCCATTTTATGTAATATTTTATGTGTAAGAGAGGGAAAGTCACATGATATTACAATGCCATTTTACAGGCAGGTTTAAGAGAAATGATTTACTAGAAAGTGTTTTTTTTTTGTAAGGCACAACATGATTTGTAGAATTTCAGTGTCAAAAATATGCCTGCCAGTGAGTGTTGCATTGTACCATCTACCAAGCTGGAATTTAGTCATTATATATGATTTTCACTTTGTTGCATTTTTGGGGTATTTCAATGCACGTTAACAAAAAGATATAATGTCCAAACTTTTAAAGAATTTCACAGTAGTTGAATGATATGTCTTTTCTTTGATAGTAAAATGCTTAAGATATAAGTCTAGATGATAGTACTATTGATAATAATACTTATTTATGACAAGCAGTATAATATTTCAGACCAAAGGAACACATATTTACCATCAGTATAATGAAAAACTTGCCAAACAGGGGAAGTGAAAAGACCACAACTGCTTTTGAGTCTGTCCACATCCATTCATTATTTCCCACTAAATCTTTACTCAGAAAACCTGGACAATTCACAGCGGGAGGCAGTTGAGTTTGCCATTCAGAGGAGTGATCTGGCAGTGGTCCATGGTCCGCCCGGCACAGGGAAAACTACGACCATTGTGGAGGTCATTAGGCAGCATGTGAAACTCAAGTCAAAGGTTTGTTTTTCCTTTTTTTTGTTTGTTCTTCTTCAATGGACAGTGCAATTCAAGGGAGCTTCTTGTTATTGGCAAAGGTCTGGTACATGGTTCATTGACTTTGATTTTGTTTATTTATTTATTTTTTTATGAATCAGTTATAGAGAGAGTGATACATATGTTTTTTAAATATTTTTTTCTGGGAGGACTGATTTGTATATCATTCACAGCCATTACTTGAAATTTTTTACAATGGTTTTAAGCCCATTCTAGGTCAAGTCTCTCTTCTTCTACTTCTTATAGAAAGACAGGGTTGACAGAAGATATATTTTCTACTTTGTTTCTGATATGATTAATGATAGCTTTAACTGCTGTATTTTAAAGCACAGTTTGGGCTAGTGTGTCTTAGGTTACCAGCCACTGCAAAGGCATTTTTGTATTTTATCTTTATTTTTATATTTTATCTTGATTTATGTGTAGTGTCGGATAGACTTTTAAAATGTTGAGTTATTGCAAGTGGCAAAATCCAGCTAAAAAGCATTCACCAGATTAATTGTTTTTTGCAATTTGACCTGTTGAGAAAATGTTGTGGTGGTTTTAATGATATTGCAGATTCTGATATATAGCCCATTAAACCTTTTATTTTGCTCTGTTTGGCTGAGAATAAGCTATACGAAGACAGGGATAGCGAAGGATACAGTGTCCGCTTTGTTGTTGATTAAGGTTTATTGTGATAGGATGAAATACATTGCAAGTTTTGGCACTTGGCTATTCAACTTTTTCTTTTTCCTTTTCTGGCAGTCTGAGAATGAAATATAGAATATAGTAAAATAAAAGAATTTTGTTGCAATTTTACTTTTTTGGGTTATATTGTTTATAATGTTTTTAACAACATTGCAGGTTTTAGCTTGTGCCCCGTCCAACCTTGCAGTGGATAACCTGGTAGAAAGACTAGCAGCAGCCAAGGTTCGTGTTGTGCGTGTGGGTCATCCGGCACGTGCCACTCCACTCACCCAGCGTTATACTCTGGACTGCCTTATGCATCACAGGTTTGTTGATTTCTGTGCTGGCAAGTTTAATTGTAAGAGTGGTGTTGAATGTATTAGTTTTTGTCTCTGTGACTATTAAGATGAATTGGGATATATTTGGTGATGTTCAATTGTTTCTTCTTATATGAGAATTATAAAGTAAAATGATTTGATAGTCAAAAAGGTGATGGTATGATAATAGTAATAGCTAGAAAGATATTTTAATATTAAGATAATATTTGATTATCTTTTCTGATTCTGAGGTTTGTATATTGTACAAATATGTTTTTTTTTTGTATTTTAGAAAGTAATAAGATGGACAGAATATTTAGTCCACAATGTACTGCATTAAACCATTACTAGCACTGACTGAGTTTTATATTGACAGTGATGAATCCCAACTATTGAAGGATATTCATCGCGATATTAACGACCAGCTTAAACAACTGAAGACGGCCAAAGACAGAGGAAAGAGGCAGCACATCAGGAGGGAAATTAAGACATTTAGGAAGGAGTTATACGAGAGGTATTAATTAGATGATTTTTGTTTGGCTGATCAATGACATAAAACAAAAAAAGTCACAAGTATCATGTGAATATAATGTGTTGGATAAAGTTGATAACTGGTAAAACGTTCAGTAAAGAACAAGTATCATTTGTTATTTACAAGGATGTGTGAGAGGAATTTGCCGGTTTGTTTCTTGCTAATTTGTACTACATATTAACTCACTGTTTCTCCTAACACAGGGAGATGAGACTCACAAAGCAGATCCTGATGACCAGTGACGTCATCTTGGCTACCCTCACCAGCAGTAGTAATGATGGTCCCCTTAAGCTCTTGAGGGAGGATTTCTTCGATGTGGTGGTCATTGACGAATGCTCGCAGGTGGGTTCCTTGTGTGTGAAGGGCATTGTCTTGATGAGGATGTACTAATTTTTATTTTTTTATTTGTATTTCATAATTTTGACATTGTTGTTTTGGAGAAAGAATGTTTATGATTGTTGTGGTCTGAAAGGAAAGAGAATTCTATTTCAGTGTTCTTTTTTTTTTTTTAATTCTTTTCTTGTCCTCTTTTTTTCAGGCAATTGAAGCTGCCTGTTATATGTCCCTCCTCCGAGCCCCAAAGCTGATAATAGCAGGCGATCACTGCCAGCTTCCTCCTACTATTGTGTCTAAAGAAGCAGCTGAGAAGGGCTTGGAACTCTCGCTCATGGAGAGAATTATAAGTAAGTGTTCCTGCATTTGAGATAAGATATCCAAGATTTCAGTTTTAGAGAAGGGACTCCCTTTGTTCAGGAACTTTTGTAATTTTAAAGGAACCATAGATTGGGTTAAAGCTGTGTGCAGTACAAGGTAATGTTGTGTAACATGTATTAAAGGGGACAGTTTGATTATTTTGAAGTCCAACCTGTTGTAGCAAATTGTGTTATGTTCATTTCTGATAACGTTTGGTGTGATGAATATCCTTTAGGCTTACCAAGTCTTTCCTTGAAACATCAAGCCTGGCAGATTTGCTCTCAAAATCATATGTTAAAAAAAAACAATGTTTGAAAAATTGTAATTATGTTGTACTGTAATTATTATATTTGTTGTTATTGTTTTTGTATCAGATGAAGCCATTTCTTAATTTTTATAGATATATTTAGCTCGGAAAACAGACTTTATCAGATATATATTTGATGAATGATATAAAATTTTTACCAAGAGGCTTAGATTCAAATGTCCATTGCAGGTTTTGCAATATTTATCATTAAGAAATTCTCACAAACCTGCTGGCTCTCCCAATTGGAATTTGGAGGGAGTTATTCCATTAATATTATTCCTGTGAATGTCATGTATCAAACTGGGTTTGGGAAATGGTCGCTGAGCTTTACCACAGTTGATATATGCATTGTTTTGATGTGTTTTTTTGTGATTATTTACCTGTACATTATGTAGTAATGGCATATGAGACCAAAGAGGGAGATTCTAATTTTTCACTGACTTCTTTGTTTTTAATTAAAACTTTGGAAAAGTTTGAAAAGCCCTGCTAAAAAGATTGAGAATGGGATTAAAGAAGAAAAAGGAATATACTGTACCCATAGAGGTAATGCCAAGCACAATAAGAGATAGATATTAGGTTAATGGATTGAATTAGAAGTTACAGTAACTAATAACTGGCCATTCCATTAAAGAAAAAGTAGTGGAAGAAGAAGAAGTAATTTCTGGTCAAAAGGTGTTTTCTCAAAATATTAAGAAAACATAGGAACAAGTTCTTCTGTGGTAAACTACTGACAGTAGGGAAGTGATTCTCATTTCTTTAGATCGAGAAAAGGTGAGATTAGCCAGTTTTGGTGCTTTCCAATATTTTTCGGTATTGGCCATTTTTGGGAGCTTGGCATTAGGAATTGGAAGGGATATAAGAAGTTGCGAAGTCTAAGTCCAAAATCGCGTTTTTACTCTATTCATACCCATTTTTGGGTCTTGAGGACCATTGGTCTCATGAGGTAATTGTCTGGCATCTACATATGCTACATTTTATTACTTTTTTTTCAAGGGAATCGCATGGCTGTAGTAGTTTCTATATACAAGAAAATAATATGTCAGAAATAGAAAAGAGTTGAAAATCCGCTCAAAAAATCAGATGACCTCATTAATTAGATTGCTATGTATTTGTAACAGTTATTGCTAGATTTTGATTAAAAGGGATAGATTTATCTGTTTGTACTTCCACTGCAATGTTACAATATTTTGCATTATAAGGGAATCATGTTAGCATGTCATGTCTTTCAGGAAAGGAGAGTCAGGCAGCTACCTATATGTGGCATCTTTTTGGGTTGTTGGAAGTGAGAATGCCGAGTTGTCTGATATCTTGCAGAAAAAGCGTCTTGTTACTTCTAGCTATGAGATTTTACATGAGGAAATTTCATGAATTCTTTTTACAATTTTATCATAACATAAGCATTTCAATTTTGATACTGTATCGAACGGTAGAATGGGGTTCAAATGCAGAGATGTTAACCTGTAATTACCAATAGATATTGAATATATAGTTTCACATTTTTTAATGATGAATTCCATAAACACTCTGCAGATCAGTGTGGAGAAGAAGTTGTCAGGATGTTAACTGTGCAGTACCGCATGAATACCGACATCATGCAGTGGGCATCGACAGCCATGTACCAAGACCGCCTAGTTGCCCACTCCTCTGTAGCCTCACATCTTCTTCATCAGATGCAGGGAGTGACGACTAATGAAGATACAGGTACAGTTCACCATTGATGTTTCTCTTCTTTGAAATGTATTGTATGTGTTGCTGTTTCTTTGCAGATTCACCTGTTTTGCATGGGAGTTTGTTCAAAGGGGGTTGTTGCGGTGTTTGAATATAAGCCTTCTTGTATTTATAAGTTATATTTTTTATTTATTATGTTTGTGTTCATTTTTCAAAAAGGGATCCAAATTACAGTCTACAAAATATTTATTTATTTTATGTTTATAAAAATCTAGAAAATATAAATGATCTACCATGTTGTCAACACCATTATTTACCAGACAGTTTGATTTTACATGGGAAAAATTCTCTATATGATGCTTTTGCTTAACTTTTCCATGTCACAATTAGAACTGGCCAACATATCAGTATATACACACATATATGGTTGGAGACATTTCGGTTATGTTCGTGAGACAACATTAAAACTTTCCATCACCTGTAACTAAGACTTGTTCTGAACTTGTCACACACACAATTCACAGTACTACTTGGTAACTTCTAAATAGGTAGAGTTGAGACAGTCAACTGAGTGTGAGGTACAATCTGTAGGTGCTAATGTGGATGTGACTGTTTGTGGTGTACTGTACATAGAAGAGCACTGTCTTGAAGTGACTGTGGAAAACTGTTTTTGAAATAGAATTTTGTTCCCTCTTCTCTTTTCAAGATTCAAATTACTTGAATATCTAAGGTTTAAAAACAGTAACATTTGCAAAGAGAATCTGCAGGACAAATTGTTTATATATAAGTGCAGATTGAGACATTTCTTTGTACTAGCTAGAACATGTAACGAAAAGGTTACCCTGAGTTCATACCTTGTTTAATTGATTCACATGTTTTTTGCCCACACACCAGCTAGTGTACAGCAAGGTCTTACAGTGGATAGCTTTTGTATATGTTGCAGATGTTATATTCTAAGGTGCAAGAATTGTCTTTTGAAATGTCATGTTGCTGTGGTCTTTATATATAGAATGATGATAAATGCTACTCACACATTAAATGCAGTAAGATTATTGTCATTATGTATGGCATAAAGGTTTTGTTTGCTGTAGACTATTGAACTCATAAGACCTTGCATTTATTGGGATAACACAACAAAAAGAAGTGAAAATAATTGTTACAAGTGCATTCTAAAATACTTTTTTAAGGCAGTGGAGTAATTGATAGTAAAGATTAGAAGAGACAGTGCTGAAATTGCAGCCACAAGTACCAGTTATAATCTAGAATATAAGATAAGGGGAACGAGACAGTGTTACAGACTCTACAATATGTACATGTTTGATTGTATTTTGCTACTATTAAGACCTTATAATCTAATCTTTCGCCTGAAGTTCTTTGCCCGCGGTAGGAAGCGGGAGAAGTGGGATTTGGGTCTCTCGCAGTTATCTTTGTATGGGCCAATGCAAGAGGCAAAACCCATCACATGGGCCAGGTAGCTCTGCTCGTGGACGCGATGCAGCAGGTGAGACATTGGGCCTAAGGGAGAAGCAGAGGGATGAGGTTAGGGAGGACAAGTGATGGTTAATTGTTAAGAGTGGGATGTTGTGTTTTTTAATGTATTTAGGTGAAAGAGTAAAGAAAAAAGGAAAGAGGAAAGAGGGTTGTGTTAGCATTATGATTTATAGATTAAAGATTAAGATTTAGTTTTAATTCCATTTGTTACAATGGATATTCTTTGCTGTGACATACTGTCTGTTTTATTTTGCCCAAATCTCCCCCTGTGTGCAAGGAGTGGCCGGGGTTACCACTCACTGGCCGGGCGTGGGATTGAATGCAGGTCCTCAAGATTGCTAGATCAGCACCTTACCGCTGAGCCAGCACAGAGAATATGATATAATGCTTGTTTGTTTTGATTATGATTGATTACTAGTTTTTAAGTGTTACATTTTTCTATTCCATGGTCATTCAACAGTTTTGTTCTCATGATATTTATTTTGGGATTAGAAGGCAGTAACTTAGTATAGTTATTTTACATTACAATATTCTGGCTCAACTTGCTGTAGAGCTCAGGCAAGGGCAGACAAAGGACCTTACCTATGGCATAAGCAGCTACATCTTCACCACCGTGGGTCTCATAAGTCACTGGGACAGCAGCGAGGGGCTTGTAACCTAATTCTGTAGTGTTTTGCGTCTTGGGGTCAGGACGGGTTACCTTGATAAAGAGGACGATATATTAATTACTTATCCTTTAATTAACATGGGGTACAATTTGTGTTAGGCTAACGTTGAAAGAGGAGTGGACAGAGAGGGTACTCACGTTGACACCATTCCAAGTGTAGTTGTAAGCATGGCCGTTGGTAAACATGAGAGTGGTGTATGCAATCTGGTCGACGTCTGCCACCACATCGCTTACACCTGAAAGTGGAAAGGAGAAGGGATGCTATGGGGATGTAAAGTTGACTATGTTGGACCATATGTTGTAGTTCAATTCAGATGAAAGCAGTATGTCAGTCTGTTTTTATGAAACCAAATTCTAAGTATAATAGCACTAAGGCACACAAGCATGCATGCACATGCACACACATATACACACATATACACACATATGCACACATATGCACACATATGCATACATATGCACACATATGCACACATATGCACACATATACACACATATACACACATATACACACATACACACACACACACACACACACACACACACACACACACACACACACACACACACACACACACACACACACACACACACACACACACACACACACACACACACACACACACACACTAATGAGAGTAAAGAAAAAATGCCCACACACAAATAAGAGAAAAGAAAAAGTGCACACACAAGGCAAATAGAAGAAAAATAGCAACAAAGCACCCACCCAAGATGTCATTGCCCCGCTGAGAGTAGCCGTTGATGGTCATGACGTGGGAGTGGTCGGCGGTGACGATTATGAGGGTGTTCTCCAGGTCCAGCACGCTCAGGGCTTCAACCACGGCATCATCCAGGGCCACCACGTCCTCCAGGGCTCGGCGGGGCTGTGTCTCGTGGAGGGCGTGGTCGATCCTCCCGCCCTCGACCTAGGTGGGAAGGGTCGAGAGTGAGATTGTGTGAATGGGCTGGAGATGGGTGTCTTAGGGGATTTGGGGAGGGGGTGCAGGGGTTGGTTTTAGGGGAGGGGATTGAGTACAGGGGGAGGAGGGGGATTTAGGGGAAGGAAGGAGGAAAAATTTATCGAGATTGAGGTGAGATGTATAGGGAGGGAGGTGGTTTGTAGAAAAAGGGGAGATAGGGGTATAGGGAAAGGAGAGGAGAAGGGTACGAATATAAGAGAGATGTAGAGGAAGGGGAGATAAATGGGGAAGAAGAGAGGGGAACTAATTTGGGGAAAGAGAAGAGGGTTTAATGTTGGAGAATGGGAGGTGGAGAGGGAGAAATGCCGGGGTGGGATGGAGAGGGAGGAATATAGGGGGTATGTGGTAGACTGTAATGTTTTGATGGAGATAAATGTAGTTAGAAAAGTTTCTAATTATGACAAAAAGAAAAGAAAATATAAAGATACTCTCTGTCAATAGTATAGTAACATTAGATGAGTCAAAAATAATTCACCTAAGAAGAAAAAAAAATTGAACAACAATATCACACACATAATTAATTTCTCTTCCGCAAATAAAGTCAGGTACAGAACTACCATCGTGACCTTACCAGGAGGAAAAAACCTTTGTGCATGTTCTTGGACAGCATCTTAATGGCGGCACGAGTCATGTTGGCCAGACTGGGTTGGCCAAGAGGTCCACGATCGCGGTCTGCTTCGAAGTCTAAGTGGCTGTCAGCGAAGAGGCCTGGTGGGGGAAGGGGAAGAGAAGAGAAGAGGGCAGTTAGGGCTGGTGGAGATTTAGGAGGGAGAGGGAGAGGGAAGGAGGGGGAGAGGAAGAGAAGAGTTGAGGGCAGGGTTAGGGCTGGGGGAGAGGCATGGAAGCTAGGGGAGAGTTAGGGAAGGAATGGGAGAGGGAGGGAAGGAAGAGGAGAGGGAGAGGATAGGAGGAAAGGAGGAAAGGAGGGGGAGAGGGAGAGGGTAGGAGAGAAGGAGGGGGAGAAGATAGGAGAGAAGGAGGGGGAGAAGATAGGAGAGAAGGAGGGGGAGAGGGTAGGAAGGATAGAATGGGTAGGATGGAGGAAAAGGAGGGAGAAGGAAATGCTGAGTAGGAGAATAAGTGTGTGTGTGTGTGTGTGTGTGTGTGTGTGTGTGTGTGTGTGTGTGTGTGTGTGTGTGTGTGTGTGTGTGTGTGTGTGTGTGTGTGTGTGTGTGTGTGTGTGTCTGTGTGTGTGTGTGTTCTTACCTAGTTGTTCATATATATATATATATATATATATATATATATATATAGAGAGAGAGAGAGAGAGAGAGAGAGAGAGAGAGACAGAGACAGAGACAGAGACAGAGACAGAGACAGAGACAGAGACAGAGACAGAGACAGAGACAGAGACAGAGACAGAGACAGAGACAGAGACAGAGACAGAGACAGAGACAGAGACAGAGACAGAGACAGAGACAGAGACAGAGACAGAGACAGAGACAGAGACAGAGACAGAGAAAGAGAAAGAGAAAGAGAAAGAGAAAGCGAGAGAGAAAGAGAGACAGAAAGAGAGAGAGAAAGAGAGAGAGGGTGGGAGAGGGAGAGAGAGAGAGAGACAGATAAATTGCAAACGAGAAGGAGAGAGAAGGAAAGAAGGAGAGACAAGGGAAGAGCGAAAAAACAAAGATAAAAATAAAGAGAAAGACATATAGAGGGAAGAAAAGGAAGAGGAAGAGAAAGAGAGGGAAGGGCATAACAAAGACGGATGGAACGAAGTTGGCGTTGGAGCAATTAAAAAAAAAAAGGAAAAAAGAAAAAAACAAACATAAATCAATAATGCAGCTGTTACATATATATTCCCTTTGCAAGTCTCATTCCCCTTATGAGTAATTATTTATAACTCGGGCTTTCGTGTGTGCTTTTGTGGAGGTAAAGGATTCTTCCGTTATGATGGGAAACGGGTCCTTTTTGCGGGTAAATCTCTGTGTGTGTGTGTGTGTGTGTGTGTGTGTGTGTGTGTGTGTGTGTGTGTGTGTGTGTGTGTGTGTGTGTGTGTGTGTGTGTGTGTGTGTGTATGTGTATGTGTATGTGTATGTGTATGTGTATGTGTATGTGTGTGTGTGTGTGTGTGTGTGTGTGTGTGTGTGTGTGTGTGTGTGTGTGTGTGTTTCTGGGATATATCCAGAATGGTCGATGGCCCGAAATTTGTCCAAGGGGATTATTTGGTCGTGTGTTCTACCATCAACGAGAACATTTTTCCCGAAACGTGTTCTCGAGAACGAAAAACGAGTCCTGTCTCGCCGTTGCATCATATTAAACAGATCATTTTGCAACTTGCACGACACTGAAAACGAGATAATGTTCACTCGGGTTTTGAACTGACCCGACAAGCTCTTAAGATCCATATCTCTCACGGTCTTTAATCCTAATCCATTTTGAACTTTTATACGACACTAAAGAGTTCAGGTGACCGGGAACGCACATGTGACGTCAGCGTGTGACGTCATCGTGTTATGGTTCGCTAGGGGGTATTTGTTATTGTTTTTTTTATTGCTTGTTAGGTTGTTTTGGTTTGGTTTGTTCGCGATTATTGCTTGTTTTTTTATGCCAGTTGTGCTTACATGATGTGTGGTTTATATATGGTGGAAATTGTCTTAATGTTATCGCACATAGATGGTTAGGATCAAATACATTCAATCTTGATTATGAATCTGTGAATATTACGATAATGATGATATGATAACGATAATTATTTTGAGAATATAGTGATTAAAACACCATCGTGGTCATGTCCCGTTTTTTTTTTTTTTAGGAAATCAGTCGTACTCAACTGATTGAAAAAAACAATTTCATGATTTTATGATAATCTGAAAAAGGATTTCGTCGATTTGTGATTGAGGGAATGAAATGAATAGTATTAAACGCCTTCGTGCGCGGAGTATCGAATATGTTTGTATATTTGGTCCTAATTTTTTGTTAATAGAGAATTATAAAAATGGATACAGAGGTGGAGATAGACATAGGGACAGAGATATGTAGAGATAGAGACTGAGGTAGAGACAGAGATAAAGACAGAGATAGAAACGGAGATAGAAACGGAGATAGAGACAGAGGCAGAGACAAGAAACAGAGATAGAGACAGAGAAGGAGATACAGACGGAGATAGGAACGGAGACATAGAGACGGAGATAGAGACAGATATAGAGACAGAAGTAGAGATAGAGATAGAGATAGAGAGAGAGATAGAGACAGAGTTAGGGACAGAGGTAGGGACAGAGATAGAGATAGAGACTGAGACGGAGACGGGGATAGACAGAGACAGATAGATAGGGAGAGAGAGAGAGAGAGAGGGAGAGAGAGAGAGAGAGAGAGAGAGAGAGAGGAGAGGAGAGAGAGGAGAGGAGAGAGAGAGAGAGAGAGAGAGAGAGAGAGCGCAAGCAAGCAAGCAAGCAAACCTCACATCCCGCCCTCGAACTCACCCAGGAGGTAGTCCGTGGAGGCGTAGTCCGTGTTGAGGAGGTCCTGGGTGTTGGTGACGTAGCGGGCGGTGTGTCCGTGGGCGCGCTTGGCCCTCAGCCACTCCTGCGTGAGGTTCCGCCCGTCGCCGCGCACGCAGTTCCACTGGCTGTGCACGCCCTTGCTCGCGCCCATCACGTAGCGCCCGCCCGCGAGAGCCACCTGGAAGGGCGGGGGGTTTTGGGTTGGGGTTTGGGGATAGGTGGGTGGGGTGGTGGGCGGGTTTTGATTTTTTGTTTGTTTGTTTGTTTAGATTTTAATTTGTGTATGTATTCTGTTTTTCGTTTATTTTTTATTTTTTGCATTTTTTTGGTCTTCTTCATCCTTTATTCTACAGCTTCTTCTTCTTCTTCATATCCTTCTTTTTCTTCCTCTTCTTCTTTTTCTTCTCCTTCTTCATCTTTTCCTACTCCTTCTTCTTTTTCTCCTCCTTTTTCTTCTCCTTCTTTTTCTCCTCCTTCTTCTTTTCTTCTCCTCCTCCTTCTTTTCTTCTCCTTCTTCTTTTTCTTCTCCTTTTTTTTCTTCTTCTTCTTTTCTTCTCCTTCTTCTTTTCTTCTCCTTCTTCTTTTTCTTCTCCTTCTTCTTCTTTTTCTTTTCCTTCTTCTCCTTTTCTTCAGCTTCATCCGGTTAAGTATATTTTTCCAGATTATATGTCAGCTGTTTTTCTTATGATGGAAGAACTGAAATTGACTGGATTATTTTTTTATCCAGCTGGTTATGAGTTATGGATATGATACGAGTTATTCGATTAATTCCAGGAGGAAATTTTGAAATTCAGTTACACAATTATCCTTGTTCTTTCTCATGAATCATTCTTTTCCCTGTATAGTCTCATAAATCGTTGATTTTTCTCTGAATATATTCTTGTATGTTATTGTAAGGTTTTAGTTATATTAATCTATATCTATCTATCTATCTTTATCTATATCTACATCTATCTATCTATCTATCTATCTATCTATCTATCTATCTATCTATCTATCTATCTATCTATCTATCTATCTATCTATCTATCTATCTATCTATCTATCTATCTATCTATATATATATATATATATATATATATATATATATATATATATATATATATATATCACTATATGTCTTTTATGCCGGGATTAAAGTTTACATTTATTTAGCCATCGCTTTGTTTTTGCTTTTGTATCTTTATAATTTCTCATTCACTCTTTTTTTTATTTAAGTTATATATATCTGTATAATGTCTTATTCACTCTTCTGCATCTTTTTCTTCTTACATTTTGATGTATTTCTATAATTTCTGAGCCACTCTTCATTCTCTGGTCTTCTTTGAGTTCATGTATATATATTTTTTATCCAGGGTTGTTTCTTTTCTTTATTTTTTATTTATCTTTGTTATTACTTATCCACTCTTTTCTTCTTAGATTTTTATTTATGTCTTTGATTTCTGATCCGCCTTTCTGTCTATTTTTGCCTTTGCTTTTTAAATCAGTATATATTTCAAGAACCTAATTATTTGGCCCAGTCTGCCACCCACGTATACTGTCATCCCTCTCAGCAATTCGCCCAGTCTGCCACCCACTTACACTGACCAGTCTGCCAGCCACTTACGTTGATGTCCCTCTCAGCAATTGGCCCAGTCTGCCACCCACTTACACTGACCAGTCTGCCAGCCACTTACGTTGATGTCCCTCTCAGCAATTGGCCCAGTCTGCCACCCACTTACACTGACCAGTCCGCCAGCCACTTACGTTGATGTCCCTCTCAGCAATTGGCCCAGTCTGCCACCCACTTACACTGACCAGTCCGCCAGCCACTTACGTTGATGTCCCTCTCAGCAATTGGCCCAGTCTGCCACCCACTTACACTGACCAGTCCGCCAGCCACTTACGTTGATGTCCCTCTCAGCAATTGGCCCAGTCTGCCACCCACTTACACTGACCAGTCCGCCAGCCACTTACGTTGATGTCCCTCTCAGCAATTGGCCCAGTCTGCCACCCACTTACACTGACCAGTCCGCCAGCCACTTACGTTGATGTCCCTCTCAGCAATTGGCCCAGTCTGCCACCCACTTACACTGACCAGTCCGCCAGCCACTTACGTTGATGTCCCTCTCAGCAATTGGCCCAGTCTGCCTCCCACTTACACTGACCAGTCTGCCAGCCAATTATACTGTCATCCCTCTAAGCAATTGGCCCAGTCTGCCACCCACCTACACTGACCAGTCTGCCACCCAATTATACTGTCATCCCTCTAAGGAATTAACCCAGTCCGCCAACCACTTACACTGACCAGTCCGCCAGCCACTTACGTTGATGTCCCTCCCTCTAAGCAATTGGCCCAGTCTGCCACCCACTTACACTGACGTCCCTCTCAGCAATTGGCCCAGTCTGCCAGCCACTTACACTGACATCCCTCCCTCTAAGCAATTGGCCCAGTCTGCCACCCACTTACACTGACGTCCCTCTCAGCAATTGGCCCAGTCTGCCACCCACTTACACTGACGTCCCTCTAAGCAATTGGCCCAGTCTGCCAGCCACTTACACTGTCATCCCTCTCAGCAATTGGCCCAGTCTACCACCCACTGTCACTGACCAGTCTGCCAGCCACTTACACTGACGTCCCTCTCAGCAATTGGCCCAGTCTGCCACCCACTTACACTGACCAGTCTGCCAGCCACTTACCTTTGATGTCCCTCTCAGCAATTGGCCCAGTCTGCCACCCACTGTCACTGACCAGTCTGCCAGCCACTTACACTGACGTCCCTCTCAGCAATTAACCCAGTCCGCCAGCCACTTACACCGACCAGTCCGCCAGCCACTTACACTGACGTCCCTCTAAGCAATTAATCCAGTCCGCCAGCCACTTACACCGACCAGTCCGCCAGCCACTTACGTTGATGTCCCTCTCAGCAATTGGCCCAGTCTGCCACCCACTTACACTGTCATCCCTCTCAGCAATTGGCCCAGTCTGCTACCCGCTTATACTGACGTCCCTCTCAGCAATTGGCCCAGTCTGCCACCCACTTACACTGACGTCCCTCTAAGCAATTAACCCAGTCTGCCAGCCACTTACACCGACCAGTCCGCCAGCCACTTACGTTGATGTCCCTGCCCGGCGTGTCCTCGACGAACTGCTTGGCGATGTCCCTGCAGCCGTGTCCGTGGCTCCCGAGGCTGGCGTCGCACTCCCAGTCCCTGTTGGCGGTGTGGGCGTAGAGGGCGGCGGGCGTGGCGTGCGTGAGGCGGGTGGTCGTCACGAAGCCTGAGGAATGGGGGGGGAGGGGGGGGGGAGGAGGGGAGGAGGTTGTAATTTGTTGGTTATTGGTTGGTTGTGATTTTTTTTTTTTTTTTTTTTTGCTTGATTGGGTATCATTATTTACGTGATCATATATTTATTTATTTGATCATATATTTTTTAATTTAACAATTGATTGATTATGATTTGTTTATTAATTGATTGGTTTTAGTTTGTTGTTTAATGATTGATCATATATTTTTTTGATTTAACAATTGATTGATTATGATTTTAATTTGTTCTTTATTGACCGCCCGTGTGCGAGGAATGGGCGCGGTTGCCATTCAGGGCGGGATTTGAGCGCGGGTCAGCTGGATCGCTGGACGAGGACGAGGAGGCTACCGCTGCACCACGCAGCACTAGATTTTTTATTTTTTTATCATTCTCTCTCTTTCTCTCTCTCTCTCTCTCTCTCTTTCTGTCTGTCTTTTTCTCTCTCTTTCTACCCCCCCCTCTCTCTCTCTCTTTCTGTCTGTCTCTCTCTCTTTTTCTGTCTCTCTCTCTTTTTCTGTCTCTCTCTTTCTGTCTGTCTCTGTCTCTGTCTCTCTCTCGCTCTCTGTCTCTCATTTTCACACACAAGCTCATTGCCTCACACACAACCAAACCCCACTACCCCCAAAAAACAACAACAACAACAACAACAACACGACGACAAGGAACCGCCGATACTCACCCGTGTTCTTGCCGGCTTCCTGAGCCCACTTGAGCACGGAGCTCCTCCAGGTGGCCGGGTCGAGGGACGCCATGCACTGGTCCTGCGAGACGGTGTGGTCCACGCCCAGGGTGTACATGTTCGCCTTCGCCCCCGTCAGGTAGGCGGTGGCGGTGGCGGCGCTGTCGGGCACCTGCTGGTCGAGCACGTATGTCTGGAGAGAGAGAGGGGGGAGGGGAAGGGAAGGGACGATGGGGGAGGGGAAGGGAGGATGGGGGGTAGGGGGTGGGGAGAGAAAGGGGGAGGGGTTAGTTTTGTTGGTCGTTGTGGTAAGGGGGGTGTTCGATGGTGCTTTGGTGGGTGGGGGGTGGAGGGGGGGGAGGTATGTGTCGACAGGGAGGAGAGATGTCGGATGGAAGGCAAGAGGAATTTTGTGATTTTGTGAGGGGTAGTTTTAATAGGAAGGACGGAGGAAGGGAGGGAGAAAGAAGAAGGAAGAAAGAGGGAGAGAAAGAAAAGAAAAGATAGAAAGAAAGAGGGGGAGAGAGAAAGAAAAGGAAGAAAGAAAGAGAAAGAAACGAAAAGAAAGAAAGAAAGAAAGGCAAGAAAGAAAGAAAGGAAGAGAGAAAAATATGGAACACCGAAGGACTTCTTGCCATGACCTAAGCGCCCCTACCTCCACGAATCCCATGAAAAAAAAAGAAATAGAGAGAGGAAGAGGGAGAAAGAGAAGTAGAGAGAGAAACAGAGAAAGAGCTCTAAAGACAAGTAGAGAGAGATACCGAGACAAAAAAAGAGAAATATGGAACACCGAAGAACTTCTTGCCATGACCGAAGCGTCCCTACCTTCATGAAGCCCATGAAAAAAAGAAATAGAGATGGAGAGGGAGAAAAAGAGGTAGAGAGAGAAAGAGAAACAGAGAAAGAGAAATATGGAACACCGACTCGCCACCGTGTCCCGAGCGGCCCTCACCTTCATGAGCCCCATGTTGGGAAAGCGCTCCCAGGCCAGGTACCCTTCCTCCCCTGCCGTGCCGTCGCGCCGCTGGCCCTTGTAGATCCTGCCGGCCACCGAGGGCGTGATGCCCATCCCGTCGCCCACGAAAATCACCACCTGCAACATGGGGGAGGCTCAGTGGGGTGGGGGTAGGGGGGTCAGTGGGGGCTCTTAGGCGCAGTTATTGTAAGGGATTTGTGTTATGGAGGGCGGGTTTCAAGTTGGAGGGGGGGTGGGGGTGAGGGGGAGAGGGGATGCGTAAGGGGAAGGGATAGGTGTGGTGAATGGGAGAAGGGGAAGGGGAAGGAAAGAGAGTGATGGGAGAGGGAGAGTAAGAGGGTGAGCAAGAATGAGAGTAAAAGTAAGAGTAAGAGTGTGAGCAGAGTAAGAGTGAGGGAAAATGAAAATTAAGAGTAAGTAGGAATAATAGTTTGAGCAGAGTAAGAGTAATAGTGAGAGCAGAGTAAGAGTAATAGTGAGAGCACAATAAGAGTAATAGTGAGAGCAGAGTAAGAGTAATAGTGAGAGCAGAGTAAGAGTAATAGTGAGAGCACAGTAAGAGTAATAGTGAGAGCAGAGTAAGAGTAATAGTGAGAGCAGAGTAAGAGTAATAGTGAGAGCACAGTAAGAGTAATGGTGAGTGCACAGTAAGAGTAATAGTGAGAGCACAGTAAAAGTAATAGTGAGAGCACAGTAAGAGTAATAGTGAGAGCAGAGTAAGAGTAATAGTGAGAGCACAGTAAGAGTAATGGTGAGAGCAGAGTAAGAGTAATAGTGAGAGCAGAGTAAGAGTAATAGTGAGAGCACAGTAAGAGTAATAGTGAGAGCACAGTAAGAGTAATAGTGAGAGCACAGTAAGAGTAATAGTGAGAGCACAGTAAGAGTAATAGTGAGAGCAGAGTAAGAGTAATAGTGAGAGCAGAGTAAGAGTAATAGTGAGAGCAGAGTAAGAGTAATAGTGAGAGCAGAGTAAGAGTAATAGTGAGAGCACAGTAAGAGTAATGGTGAGAGCACAGTAAGAATAATAGTGAGAGCAGAGTAAGAGTAATAGTGAGAGCACAGTAAGAGTAATGGTGAGAGCAGAGTAAGAGTAATAGTGAGAGCAGAGTAAGAGTAATAGTGAGAGCACAGTAAGAGTAATAGTGAGAGCACAGTAAGAGTAATAGTGAGAGCACAGTAAGAGTAATAGTGAGAGCAGAGTAAGAGTAATAGTGAGAGCACAGTAAAAGTAATAGTGAGAGCACAGTAAGAGTAATAGTGAGAGCAGAGTAAGAGTAATAGTGAGAGCACAGTAAGAGTAATGGTGAGTGCACAGTAAGAGTAATAGTGAGAGCAAAGTAAGAGTAATAGTGAGAGCAGAGTAAGAGTAATAGTGAGAGCAGAGTAAGAGTAATAGTGAGAGCAGAGTAAGAGTAATAGTGAGAGCACAGTAAGAGTAATGGTGAGTGCACAGTAAGAGTAATAGTGAGAGCAAAGTAAGAGTAATAGTGAGAGCAGAGTAAGAGTAATAGTGAGAGCACAGTAAGAGTAATAGTGAGAGCAGAGTAAGAGTAATAGTGAGAGCAGAGTAAGAGTAATAGTGAGAGCACAGTAAGAGTAATAGTGAGAGCACAGTAAGAGTAATAGTGAGAGCACAGTAAGAGTAATAGTGAGAGCAGAGTAAGAGTAATAGTGAGAGCAGAGTAAGAGTAATAGTGAGAGCAGAGTAAGAGTAATAGTGAGAGCACAGTAAGAGTAATAGTGAGAGCAGAGTAAGAGTAATAGTGAGAGCACAGTAAGAGTAATAGTGAGAGCACAGTAAGAGTAATGGTGAGAGCAGAGTAAGAGTAATAGTGAGAGCAGAGTAAGAGTAATAGTGAGAGCACAGTAAGAGTAATGGTGAGAGCAGAGTAAGAGTAATAGTGAGAGCAGAGTAAGAGTAATAGTGAGAGCACAGTAAGAGTAATGGTGAGAGCAGAGTAAGAGTAATAGTGAGAGCAGAGTAAGAGTAATAGTGAGAGCACAGTAAGAGTAATAGTGAGAGCACAGTAAGAGTAATAGTGAGAGCACAGTAAGAGTAATAGTGAGAGCAGAGTAAGAGTAATAGTGAGAGCAGAGTAAGAGTAATAGTGAGAGCACAGTAAGAGTAATAGTGAGAGCACAGTAAGAATAATAGTGAGAGCAGAGTAAGAGTAATAGTGAGAGCACAGTAAGAGTAATAGTGAGAGCAGAGTAAGAGTAATAGTGAGAGCACAGTAAGAGTAATAGTGAGAGCACAGTAAGAATAATAGTGAGAGCAGAGTAAGAGTAATAGTGAGAGCACAGTAAGAGTAATAGTGAGAGCAGAGTAAGAGTAATAGTGAGAGCACAGTAAGAGTAATAGTGAGAGCACAGTAAGAATAATAGTGAGAGCAGAGTAAGAGTAATAGTGAGAGCACAGTAAGAGTAATAGTGAGAGCACAGTAAGAGTAATAGTGAGAGCACAGTAAGAGTAATAGTGAGAGCACAGTAAGAGTAATAGTGAGAGCAGAGTAAGAGTAATAGTGAGAGCAGAGTAAGAGTAATAGTGAGAGCACAGTAAGAGTAATAGTGAGAGCACAGTAAGAGTAATAGTGAGAGCACAGTAAGAGTAATAGTGAGAGCAGAGTAAGAGTAATAGTGAGAGCACAGTAAGAGTAATAGTGAGAGCAGAGTAAGAGTAATAGTGAGAGCAAAGTAAGAGTAATAGTGAGAGCACAGTAAGAGTAATAGTGAGAGCAGAGTAAGAGTAATAGTGAGAGCAGAGTAAGAGTAATAGTGAGAGCACAGTAAGAGTAATAGTGAGAGCACAGTAAGAATAATAGTGAGAGCAGAGTAAGAGTAATAGTGAGAGCACAGTAAGAGTAATAGTGAGAGCAGAGTAAGAGTAATAGTGAGAGCAGAGTAAGAGTAATAGTGAGAGCAGAGTAAGAGTAATAGTGAGAGCAGAGTAAGAGTAATAGTGAGAGCACAGTAAGAATAATAGTGAGAGCAGAGTAAGAGTAATAGTGAGAGCACAGTAAGAGTAATAGTGAGAGCACAGTAAGAATAATAGTGAGAGCAGAGTAAGAGTAATAGTGAGAGCACAGTAAGAGTAATGGTGAGAGCAGAGTAAGAGTAATAGTGAGAGCAGAGTAAGAGTAATAGTGAGAGCACAGTAAGAGTAATAGTGAGAGCACAGTAAGAGTAATAGTGAGAGCAGAGTAAGAGTAATAGTGAGAGCAGAGTAAGAGTAATAGTGAGAGCAGAGTAAGAGTAATAGTGAGAGCAGAGTAAGAGTAATAGTGAGAGCACAGTAAGAATAATAGTGAGAGCAGAGTAAGAGTAATAGTGAGAGCACAGTAAGAGTAATAGTGAGAGCACAGTAAGAGTAATAGTGAGAGCAGAGTAAGAGTAATAGTGAGAGCAGAGTAAGAGTAATAGTGAGAGCACAGTAAGAGTAATAGTGAGAGCACAGTAAGAGTAATAGTGAGAGCAGAGTAAGAGTAATAGTGAGAGCACAGTAAGAGTGAGAATGAAAATATGAATAAGTGTAAAAGTAATAGTGAGAGAAGAGCAAGAGTAAGAGTGTGAATGTGAGTAAAAGGGAGAGTGAAACGGAGAGAAGAAATCAGGTTATATATGCAGTTGCAGAAAAGACAAGCAATAAGAAAAGCAAGAAAGAAATATCACTTTTCTGCAACTGTACATCTCCGTTGAAGGCCGCAGGTACGGCAGCGGCTCGTCCGAGAACTGAAACTCAACAAATTAATTAAAAATGATAATACGAAGCAAACAAAACTGCATGAACGTGGTAAGACCACCCAGGAAACAGGAAGCGGACACCAAACAGACAGAAATGATTAGATAAATATTCAACAGTGTACGTACGTTCTTGGCAATGCTCCAGTCGTGCATGGTGGCGGCGAACATGGCATCTTGCAGATCATTAGCGCCCAGTTGGTGCCAGTGGGCCATGTCTGTCACAGGGAGATAAACATGTACTTATTATGGGCATATGGATCTGTATGTGTTTATGTTTATCTGTTTCTGTACTTTTACTGATAAATACACACACACGTGTATGTATATATGTGTGCGTGTGTTTGTATGCGTGTGATATGATATAATATAACGTGTATGTATATATATATATATATATATATATATATATATATATATATATATATATATATATATATATATATATATGTGTGTGTGTGTGTGTTTATATGTGTGTAATATGATATAATACAACGTGTATGTATATATGTGTGTGTGTTTGTATGTGTGTAATATGATATGATATAACGTGTATGTATATATGTGTGTGTGTGTTTATATGTGTGT
>NC_091550.1:4586621-4591621 GCF_042767895.1 Penaeus vannamei
GTATCCAGATCAGGTAAGAAATCATATTTTGTATGAATTTATGTTGCAGTCAGACATGTTATCATTTTTTTTTTTTCTTAGTTTTATATGCGATTGATATTCTGTCGCCCAGAAACAATAGAAAAGGAGGAGTAAGGTCAAGTTAGTCAGAGTTATATATAGTTTATTATTATTCTATTCTTTATTTATTATTCGTGTATATAGTTTTTTTTTCCTTCTCTAACTTTAACTTCAACTTTCGGTTTGTTAAAATTATGCGAGGAAAGACCTAATTAATATTCATATAAACGGACAGGCATATATAGAGAAATCAGTGGATATCTGTCCATTTATCTGATAGATAGATATTTATCTGATAGATATTCATTTATCTATCTATCTATCTGGTTGATATGCATGTGTAGGATGAGAGATATGTATGTATTTCTGTGTATGTGTGTGTATTGAATGTTCATTGGGTTGGGTTTCGCATAATTTTAACAAATCGACCGAAAGTTAAAGTTAGAGAAAGAGAAAGAATGATAAACTAGAGATAAGTTAGAGAGAGAAAAGGAATAGAAACAGGAATGAATAGCGACGCAATGAGATGAAATAATCCTTTTTTTAATTCGTATCGGAATTGCATTTCGTTGGGAAGATTATTTCATTATTTGTACGTTTTTTTTTTTTTTTTTTTAACATGTGTCGCCAGTAAGTGCGATGTTGCGATGCGGAATTTTCGTTCGTTTTGTCCGACCGAAAAGCGTGACGTCATGCCACGTGGTTTTCAGGAGACGGAAGCGGCATAGTGTTTTTTTTTTTTTTTTTTAGGGGGGGGGGGAGGGGGTCGATGATGATTTCCAACAAAAAGGTAAAGAAAAAAAGGAAGAAATTATAGGGCGGGAGATATTAAGGTTTGGTGAGTGAGGCGGTTGTAGTTTATTTGTGTGTGTGTGTGTGTGTGTGTGTGTGTGTGTGTAAGTAAGTGTCTATATGTATGTATGCATGTGTGTGTGTGTGTGTGTGTGTGTGTGTGTGTGTGTGTGTGTGTATGTGTGTGTAAGTAAGTGTCTATATGTATGTATGCATGTGGGTGGGTGGGTGTATGTGTGTGTGTTTGTGTGTGTGTGTGTGTGTGTGTGTGTGTGTGTATCTGTGTGTGTGTGAGTAAGTGTCTATGTGTATGTGTACTTGTGCATGTGGGTGTGTGTTTGTGTGCATGTGTCTGTGTGTTTGTATGTATATATGCATATGTATGTGTGTGTGTGTATGAATGCGTGAGCGTGTGTCTCCGGCCATGCATGTCCGCGCATGCGTGTGGTCTTCACTTACACTGTCAGAAGCGTGCAATACCTGTGCAATGTCTTAACACGTATTCCCGGGGGACTTGCATAATGAACGGCCCAGAATTAATTTGCCCAAAATAACAGGGATTTCGCGTCCGACGAGAAATTTCAGTCGGAACAATTGAACTTTTTTTTTTTTTACTTTCTTTTTTTTTTTTTTTTTTTTTTTTTTTTTTTGTGTGTGTGTGTGTGTGTGTGTGTGTGTGTGTGTGTGTGTGTGTGTGTGTGTGTGTGTGTGTGTGTGTGTGTGTGTGTGTGTGTGTGTGTGTGTTTGGGGTGGGGTTAGCATGCAACACAATCCAGGAGCATTAAATAAATAACAAACCCTCTGGGGGAATCTTACTTTAGAGTGTTCGATTTCTTTGTTTTTTCTCTTTTTATTTCTTTTTTTTTCTTCTTCATTCGTCTTCGATAAGACCTTGCAAGTTACAGCCAGAAGCTATTTTTTTTTCTTTTTTTTTTCTTTTTTTTTCTTTTCCTTCGTGAAGTGTGTCTGGCTTTTCTCGATTAATTCGGCCATGACTCGACATCTTTCCGAATCAGAATCCCCATTATTAATTTCTTTTTATTTTCGTGCGTGGTGAGGGACCGAAGGGGAGGGGGGGAGGGGTGGGGGAGAGGGGGTGGACAAAATTTCGGGGATCTCTTTGTTTTTGTTTTTTATTTTTTATTTTTTTATTTTTCATTTTTTTATTTATTTTTTATTTTTTGTTTTATATATATATATATATGTTTTTTGTTTTGTTTTGTTTTGTTTTGTTTTGTTTTGTTTTGTTTTGTTTTCCACGTAATTCTCGGCAATTCCTCCTTCGGTGATTTTCCCGCGGCGGAATGCGCAACTCTCTCGAAAATGATTTCTTGTGCTCGGGTGTCCAGGTGCGTGATGTTGGGATGGGTGGGGGGGGGGGGAGGGAGGGAGGGAGGGGGTGTGTTGGGATAGATAATGATAGATGGTCATGATGATCGAGTAGGAGGATAGGTGAAGAAAAGGCTATTCGGGGTTTCCTGTTCGTGGGATTCGTATCTTGGAGATGAATATTGCACACACACACGCACATATACACGCACACGCAAGCACACGAACACGCACACGCACACGCACACGCACATGCACACGCACATGCACACGCACACGCACAAGCACAAGCACAAGCACACGCACAAGCACACACACACACACACACACACACACACACACACACACACACACACACACACACACACACACACACACACACACACACACACACACACACACACACATGTATATATATATATGTGTGTGTGTGTGTGTGTGTGTGTGTGCATATATGTGTATACATATATGTACGTTTATATACATGTGTGTTTGTGTGTGTGTATGTATGTAAATGTGAACCCATTTGTGAGTTTCAGGTAGATTGCCCTGTATATAGATGATATTTTCCCACATTTCGTAGCACACGCCCACACGCACACCAAATACCTATACATAAAGGCACATGTCTAACCCATGGAAGTAGGAACAGCAAATCCCTCATGGAATTATTATCCCATAAATCCACCAGAACAGGACAGACGCCGCCTCCTGATCCACTTTACTGATTTTAATGAAGGTTGCAGCCGTGACCTCCGCTTGGCGTGTACAATTATATAATAAACTTTGCATAAGGATATGTGCACGTGTGTTAGGCATGCTTGTTTTTTTTGTTTTTTTTTGGTATTGTTGTTGATTATTTTTGTGTGAATGTGTCTTTGTTTACATTATTATTGTTATTGTTGTTGTTATTGTTATTATTATTATTATTATTATTATTATTATTATTATTATTATTATTGTTGTTATTATTATTGATTGCTTTTTGCATTCATCGTTATTTTTTTATTGTTTCCATGTATGTTTTTTGTTTTCATTATTTATTATTTCCGCATGCATGTATCTTTATTTTCATTATTATTATTATTGATTATTTCCAAGCTGATAACGTGGTTGCCGCATAGTGTTTTTTTTTTTAGTGACGGTTCATGCCTGCGAGATAAATGTAATGTTATTATGTTACTCTTCTATCATTTAAATTCGTTATCCATGACATGCCACGTATGCCAAACAGGATGTATCTCTGTCCAATGCTTTGGGTATTGTTCTATTTTATTTTATTATTTTTTTCATGTTTCTACGTCTTTTGTTTTTGAGTCTTGTCTTTTTTTTCTCTCTCATTCCTCCTTTACGTTTGTAGGCTTGATTGGACGAGGTTTAGTTAGGATTATATATATATATATATATATATATATATATATATATATATATATATATATATATATATATATATTTTTTTTTTTTTTTTTTTTATTGTATTTTAATTTTTAGATATACTGATTTTTTTTATTGTATTTTAATTTTTAGATATACTGAGTAGCTAATTGCTGTCGTGTAGCGTGTATTTAGTGTTTATTACAAGACTGGCTTCTGCTACTGTCGTATTCTTCTCTCATTCCTTCCTGTTCCCCGTTTTTCTCTTCCTTCCTCCTCTTGCTCTTTCTCCCTCTCTTCCACCTCTTCCAGTTTTATCTCCTCTTTCTACTTCCTTCTCTTTCCCCTCTTCGTCCCTTTCTCTGCCTCCTCCTCTTCCATCTCTTCTATGTCTCCTCTTCCTCCTCCTCTTTCCTTCCTTTACTTCTTCCTTCTCTCCTGCCTCCTCTTCCCTTCCTCCTCCTCTTTCCTTCCTTTACTTCTTCCTTCTCTCTCCTGCCTCCTCTTCCCTTCCTCCTCCTATTTCCTTCCTTTACTTCTTCCTTCTCTCTCCTGCCTCCTCTTCCCTTCCTCCTCCTCTTTCCTTCCTTTACTTCTTCCTTCTCTCTCCTGCCTCCTCTTCCCTTCCTCCTCCTCTTTCCTTCCTTTACTTCTTCCTTCTCTCTCCTGCCTCCTCTTCCCTTCCTCCTCCTCTTTCCTTCCTCTACCTCCTCCTTCTCTCTCCTGCCTCTTCCTCCTCTTCCCTTCCTCCTCCTCCTCTTCCCCCATTATCCTCTTGTCTTTCTTCCCCCTTCTCCTCTCTTCCCTTCCTCCTCCTCCTCCTCTTCCCTTCCTCCTCCTCCTCTCTTCCCTTCCTCCTCCTCCTCCTCTTCTTCTTCCTCCTCCTCCTCCTCTTCTTCTTCCCCGTTTAACCCCCCTTTCTTCCTGCTCCTCCCTTCCCCCCACCTAGTGTCTTATGCTTCTGATTCGAGTTTGTTGTTACCGGGCGGAGCAATTGATGGGGGGTGGGGGTGGGGGGTGGGTGGAGGGCCTAGGGGGGTTAGGGGGGGTTGGGGGGGAGGGGTTAGGCATTGCTCGCGTCTGCTGCAATTATGTTGTCTTTGGGGAGTGGCCGCGGGTCAGTTTTTGAGGCGTCGGCGAAAGGTGAAACAGTCACACTATACCCAGGCCGACCTCCTTGATCTGTGTCCCCCCCCCCTCCCCTCCCTCTCTCCCGTTTCCCTCCCCCTCCCCTCCCCTCTCTCGTTTCCCTCCCTCCCCTCCCCTCTCTCGTTTCCCTTCCTCCCCTCCTTCTCTCTCGTTTCCCTTCCTCCCCTCCTCTCTCTCGTTTCCCTTCCTCCCCTCCCCTCTCTCTCGTTTCCCTCCCTCCCCTCCTTCTCTCTCTTTTCCCTCCTTCCTCCTCCCTCTCTCTTCCTCCACCCTTACACCCCGTACTCCCCTCCTCT
>NC_091550.1:4616621-4619121 GCF_042767895.1 Penaeus vannamei
TTGTTTTTATGCCTGCTGATCTCTAGTTTTTTGTGTGTTTATGTTTTCTTTGTTTTTTGTGCCTGCTGAGTTCTAGTTTTTTTGCGTGTTTTTTTATGTTTTTCTTTGTTTTTATATTTGCTAAGGTCGCGTTTTTTAGTGTTTTTATTATACAGGATGTGCTGAAAACATGATGGCACGGGTTAACAGCATCTTCATTTTGGTCTTGATCTTCGTTGTTGCTCTTATCACGTTCCTTTGCTTCTTCTTTATCATCAGAATCAGCATCTTAGTCATCTGTGTGGCTTTTATCGTCGGTGTCGTGGTTATTATGTTCACCGTCGTCATCATTTTGATTGTTAGGTTAGGTATCGTCATATTATTGTTTTGTTGTTCTTATCATATTGCTCCTTCTCTTTATCTCTCTCTCTCTTTGTCTGTCTGTCTCTATCTCTCTCTGTCTGTCTCTGTCTGTCTTTCTCTCTGTCTCTTTGTGTCTGTGTCTGTCTCTGTCTCTGTCTCTGTCTCTGTCTCTGTCTGTCTCTGTCTCTGTCTCTGTCTCTGTCTCTCTCTCTCTCTCTGTCTCTCTCTCTCTCTCTCTCTCCCTCTCTCTCTCTTTCGCTCTCTCGGTCTCTCTCTCTCTCGCTCTCTCTCTCTCTCTCTCTCTCTCTCTCTCTCTCTCCCTCTCCCTCTCCCTCTCTCTCTCTCTCTCTCTCTCTCTCTCTCTCTCTCTCTCTCTCTCTCTCTCTCTCTCTCTCTCTCTCTCTCTCTCTCTCTCTCTTCTCTCTCTCTCTCTCTCTCTCTCTCTCTCTCTCTCTCTCTCTCTCTCTCTCTCTCTCTCTCTCTCTCTCTCTCTCTCTCTCTCTCTCGCCTTATTACTATCATCATTCTCCTCACCATCATTATCATCACTATCCCCGTTTCTTCATATTATCTTTTAATTTTTATCACTCATTCCCTTCGCTTATACCCTCCTCACTATCGTCACTGTCTCATCACCATCGCTCACCATCACCACCTGGACCGGGAACACCTGGGTCACCTTCGCCTACACCTGCGGGCGCCACCTGTGTCTCCGCGGGCTCACTATGACCACCATTTCGCAGCGTCACCATCAGACATCATGGATTAGGTTCAGTCAGCGGGCGGGCAGGGTCGATGTCATGTAGCGACCCCTTTCTTTTCTTCTCTTTCTTTCTTGTTTTTGTTTTTGTGTTTGTTGTTTGTTTTTGTTTTTTGTTTTTCGTTTTATTTTTCTTCTTTTTCTTGTTCTTGTTCTTTTTTTTCTTCTTTTTCTATTTCCTTTTTTTTCTTCTTCTTCTTCTTCTACTACTTCTACTTCTTCTTCTTCTTCTTCTTCTTCTTCTTCTTCTTCTTCTTCTCCTCCTCCTCCTCCTCCTCCTCCTCCTTCTCCTCCCCCTCCTCCTCCTCCTCCTTCTCTTCCTCTTCCTCTTCCTCTTCCTCCTCTTCCTCCTCCCTCCTCCTCCTCCTGATCGCTGATTGCCTGCTCCTCTGCTCCCCTGCTTGCTCTTCATTATTATTATTATTATTATTATTATTATTATTATTATTATTATTATTATTATTATTATTATTATTATTCTTTCTCCCTCTACTTGTGTTTGTGCTTCTGTTTCTTCGTTTTCTGCTTCACCTCCTCCTCCTTCTCTTTCTCCTTCTTCTCCTCCTCTTCCTCTGCTCCTCCTCCTACCCCCTTCCCCTGCCCCCTCGCCCCGCAAAAAATAGAAGACAAAAAAAAAGAATAGAAGACAAGACTAAATGACCCAAATTCTTTCAACTATTTTTTTTAATCATATTTTTTTCTATACCCTCTTTCTTTCTTTTTTTTCTTACAATTCATGATTTAAATGTAATAGTGACAGCCGGAGTGGTTGGGTCTCCCCGGGGGCGCCGGGATGCGGAGTGGGGGGGAGGGGGAGGGGAGGGGGCTGCTGCGGCTCCTACTCCCGTCTCCTGCTGGTTCTCCTGTTCGTGGGGGGGGGGGGGATTCTTATGTTGCTGTTTCTTCTTCTTTGTCTTCTTTTTCTACTTTTACTTCGTCTATTTCTTCTTCATATTTTTTGTCTTCTTTTTCTTCTTCTCATTCTTCTCTTCCCCCTCCTTCTTCTTCCTCTTCTTCTCCTTCTTCGTCGTCTTCTCCTCCTCCTTCTTCTTCTCCTTCTTCGTCTTCGTCTTCTTCTCCTTCTTCTTCTTTTTCTACATCATCACCATTCGCTTCTCCTCCTCCTCCCTCTTCACCCACCTCCTTCTCCTCTTCATGATCATGATCAATATCATCACCATCATCGTTCTCTCCTCCATCCTCCTTCCCCGTCCTCCTCCTCTTCTCCTCCTCCCCCATCCTCTCCTCTTCTCCTCCTCTTCCTCTTTCCCCTACAGTCCTCCTCTTCTTCCTCTTATTGCTCCTCCTCCTCCTCCTCCTCCTCCTCCTCCTCCTCCTTTTTGCGACCTTGTGCCTTGTGCGAGTCCCCCAGCCGTCGCTCGCCCGCCCGTCCTCCTC
>NC_091550.1:4629121-4641621 GCF_042767895.1 Penaeus vannamei
GTATGTGTGTGCACGTGTGCGTGTGTATGTGCATGTGTCATTCCATCCTTCTTCCTCATCAAAGCAGTCTGTCCTTGCATGTCCATTTGCACCCTTCCCTTCTCCCCCCCCTCCCCCTCCCTCCATCTTCCGTACACGGCGTCGCAGAATCCCGGAGGTCTCGCGGGCGGCGGGATATTTTACCCTTTATTTGTCTTGATGCGCGTCCTGCTACTGGGAGAGAGAGAGAGGGGGGGGGGGAGGGGGGAGCGGACGGGTCGGGTTGGCCGGGGTTTGAGGAAGGCGTCGAAGGTGAAGTGTGAGGCGCGTTGGCACGAACCGAGCACGTGCGGGATTTGGGCTTGCGTGTCGTATATATATATATGTATATATATGTATATAAATAAACATTTATGTATGTATATATATATATATATAATATATATATAATATATATATATATGTATGTATGTATATATATTTATATAACTGAATTTATACATATATACAAATATGCACACATACATACACACACAAACACATACACATACACACTTACATGTACACACATACACGTACACACATACACGTACACATACACATAAACATATATGTGTGTGTTTGTGTGTATGTGTGTATGTATGTATGTATGTGTATATCTATATATATATTATATATATTATTAATATATGTATATTTTATATATTATACATACATACATACATACATATATATATATATATATATATATATATATATATATATATATAGAGAGAGAGAGAGAGAGAGAGAGAGAGAGAGAGAGAGAGAGAGAGAGAGAGAGAGAGAGACAGAGAGAGACAGAGAGACAGAGAGAATCAAACAGACAGACAGACAGACAGACAGAAAGATAAAGAGACAGAAAGATAGAGAGACAGAGAGATAGAGAGACAGAGAGATAGAGAGACAGAGAGATAGAGAGACAGAGAGATAGAGAGACAGAGAGATAGAGAGACAGAGAGACAGAGAGATAGAGAGATAGAGAGACAGAGAGATAGAGAGACAGAAAGATAGAGAGACAAAGATAGAGAGTAAGAGAGATAGAGAGACAGAAAGATAGAGAGACAGAGAGATAGAGAGATAGAAAGATAGAGAGATAGAGACAGAGAGAGGTTGTAGACAGAGTTCGAGGGAGGGCGAGACCTCCTCCTCCTCCTCCCCCCCCCCTCCGCCCCGCCCACGGCAGCGCCACGCCCTGACCCTCGCCGCCCCTTCACCCTTCCCTCCGGAGCCTTCCTCGCCCGCGCTTCCTGGCCCAGGCGGAAGTGCCCAGGGGAGGCCGCGCCCGCTTTGTTTGTTTGTTTGTTTGTTTGTTTGTTTGTTTGTTTCGGCTTTGAGGATTTTTTAATTGTCGTTTATCATTATTGGGATTATGATTATTATTATTAATATATTTATTATTATTATTTATTGTTATTATTATTTTTATTATTATTGGTATTATTGTTATTGGTTTTATTATTATTGTTGTTATTATTAGTGATGTTGTCGCAATGGTCTCATTATTATTATTATTGGTATTATTATTATTATTATTTGTATTATTATTATAGGTATAATTATTGATATTAGTATTATCAGCATTATCATTACTGCCATTATTATCACATTCTTCTCCTCCTGCTAATCCTAATCACCACCACCACAGTCATCACCATCATTATTCATCATCATTCATCATCACCACCACAGTCATCACCATCATCATTCATCATCACCACCACCACCACAGTCATCACCATCATCACTCACCACAGTCATCACCATCACCACCACAACCACAGTCATCACTCATCACCACCACCACAGTCATCACCATCATCACTCACTCACAGTCATGTCCATTTTCGGGCGAGAAAAAGTAAAAGACAAAGCATCACTGACTGCTGTTGCCATGTGCGGCCGATGACGCAATCCCGATGCCCCGTTTTCTTTCTCGTTCGCGATCAGCTGTTCCACCCGAGGCAATGCCATCTGGCGGTGCGTTCCCAAATTGCTCTGGTCCGCCTTACTTCCCTTACTTTGTTTGTTTGTTTGTTTTCCTCTCGTCCTTTTCTGTTCTTTCTCTTTGTTTGTTCTCATTTCCTTGTCTTTCTCTGTTTTTTTTTATTTGTTAATTTTTTACGTCTTTCTTTTTGGTGTTTTATTTTTGTTCGACTTTTTATTGATTTATTTTTGTTTTATCCTTGTTCATTTTTCGCTCTTTTCGTTCTCGTTTTCGTGTTTTCCTTCGCCTATCCACTCCCTTCCACTTCACTTGGTCCATAATCTCTTTGTCTTTCTCATTTTCCTCAATATGCTTTCGTTATTTTCCTTTTCCTTGTTTACCCTTCTCGTATTTTCTTATTTTCTTATTTTCCTTTTTCTTCTTCACATTCTTCTTCACCTTCAATATTTTACTTCTTTTTTCTCACTTTTATATCCCTTCTCTTCTTTCTTTCTTTCTTTCTTTCTTTCTTTCTTTCTTTCTTCTTCTTCTTCTATTTCTTCTTCTTCTATTTCTTCTCCTTCTATTTCTTCTTCTTCTTCTTCTTCTTCTTCTTCTCCTCCATTTAACATTTTAACACTGAACCAACGGCGTAGAAAAGAAAAAAAAAATCCTGAAAAATCCTGATTGCTTTTATCGTGAAGCGCAATTTAATACTCGTGTTATATATACAATAAGATTATACGAATTACCAGTTTATAATCTCAGTATCCGATCTAAATTGTACAGCAAGTGTGAATTATCCCCGCTATCGAAACTGGCGAATTATAACGTTTAATTGATCAATAGCACCCATCAGTCCCCCATTAGGTGCGCTTCGTCAGAGCTAATTAGGCCAAAGTACCCTTTTTAAAGAGGGCAATTCAGGCGGAACGACCTCTTTAGAAAAGGGCGTGTGTCTTGTAGTTTTGCCCGTGTGTTGGGGGAGGGGGTGGGGGTGGGGGTGAGGGGGAGGTGGGGTGTTTGTGGGTGTTTGTGTGTGTGTGTTTGTGTCTTTCTCTGTCTCTTATATCTTTCCTTATACGTGTATGTACATCTGTGAGTACGGAAGTGTGTGTGTGTCTATGCGATTCTGTGTGTACGCCTGTGTGTGTGTGTCCATGCGCATCTGTGTGTACGCCTGTGTGTCTGTATCCGTGTGCATGTAGGTGTACCCTTCTGGGGAATTCCCGGTAGTGCTGGCAGCGGGATGGAAGGGGTGATGGTGGTACGAGGTGAGCGTGTTGGGGGGGGGAGGGGGGGGGCGGTCTTTTCATAGTACTGGATCTTGTATTTGGTCTTATCTTGTAGGAATTTTGTTTTTGTTTCTTGTTTTATTTTGATGTATTTGTGTGGCTAGGTATTTTGTTTTTGTTTCTTGTTTTATTTTGATGTATTTGTGTGGCTAGGTATTTTGTTTTTGTTTCTTGTTTTATTTTGATGTATTTGTGTGGCTAGGTATTTTGTTTTTGTTTTTGTTTCTTGTTTTATTTTGATGTATTTGTGTGGCATGTTTGTTTGCATTGTGCGAGGCTGGACCCAAATGAAAATAATGCGGACCTGCATGTACACAGATATAAATGCGCATTTTATTGGTTTAAACGTGCGTATTTAGAGGACAGATGAATAGATAAATGTAAATCTGCCAGATATAAGACTGGTATGTTCTCATTCCTGTGCAAATGCATGTCCATATATGTGCATAAGCATGTTTTTGGTATCGTTGGTTAGCAGGATAACTCAAAAAGGTATTTGCATATTTTTATGAAATTTTTACCTGATGTGTGTCTTTGCCCAATTTTGATGCCATTAAATTTTGGATAATGATCTGGATCCAGGATTTGTTTAAAGGATTCATTAGGAGGTAGGGAAACACAGACGCCACCTGTGTACTTGAGAAAGAGGTGATTTTAAAGTAATTCTTCAAGTGTGAATATTTGAATATTTGAAGCCTTGGCGGAGGTATGCACTCTCTGAGTTCTAGGTGATTATTTATTTATTTATTATTATTATTATTTTTTAATTATTATTTATTTTTTTTACTCTTCGTTTGCGGCTTTCTTTCTTTTTCTTTTTTTCTATCTGTTCTCCTTTTCCTTTCGTGTTTCCTATTCCTCTCCTTCTTTTCCTTATATTTTTATGATTTACCTCCACCTTTCTCGTCATTCCTATATTTTACCATAACCTCCTCCATCACCACCAACCCCACATCAACCTCCACCTCCACTTTCCCTTCTGCCTCTGTCTTCTCCATCTCCACCTCCATCTTAACCTTCACCTTCTCTCCTCACCCACTCGTCCTCCTCGTCCTCCTCCTCCTTCTTCCTCCACTTCCCACCCCCACCTCTACCTCCACCTCCACCTCCATCTCCACCTCCACCTCTACATCCACCTTCACCTCTACATCCACCTCCACCTCCACCTCCACCCCCTCCCCCTCCCCCACCCCACCTCCTCCCCCTCCCCCACCCCACCTCCTCCCCCCTCTCCTCCTCACCACCACCATCTCCCTCTCCTCACCACCTCCCTGTCCTCCTCACCACCACCTGCTGCCTCTCCTCTCCTCCTCATCACCACTACCCTCTTCCTCTCTCCCTCCCTCTCCTCCACTCTCTCCCCTTCCCTCTCCTCACCACCACCTCCTCCTCCACCACATTCTCCTCCTCCATCATTTTCTTCTCCCATGACCTTGCACGCCCCTCGAAATAGCCTTTTATTTTGCGGGCGCTAATAATACCGACCAAGCTGCCAAGGTTAATCGGACGCTACCTGTGTATGTCGGTTGCCTGCCCCTCGTGCCCGTGTTGTGGAATGCGCTTTAACTTCGGGGTGTATTTGGGGGGGTGGGGGTGTATTTTTTTGGGGGAGTGTATTTGAAGGGGAGTGTATTGGGGGAGGGGTGTATTTGGGGTGGGGGTGTATTTGGGGTGGGGAGTGTATTTGGGGGGAGGGGTGTATTTGGGGGGGAGGGGTGTATTTGGTGGGCAGGGGTGTATTTGGGGTGGGGAGTGTATTGGGGAGGATGGGAGTGTATTTGGGGAGGGGGTGTATTTGAGGTGGGGGTGTATTTGGGGGGGAGGGGTGTATTTGGGGTGGGAGGTGTATTGGGGGGAGAGGGGTGTATTTGTGGGGGGTGTATTTGGGAGGATGTAATTGTGGGGGGTGTATTTGGGGTGGGGGTTGTATTTGGGGGGGGGAGTGTATTTAGGGAGGTGGGTGTATTGGGGGTGGGGGTGTATTTAGGGGGGAGAGTTGTATTTGAGGTGGGGGTGTATTTAGGGGGAGGGGTGTATTTGAGGTGGGGGGTGTATTTGGGGGGAGGGGTGTATTGGGGGTGGGGGGTGGGGGTATTTGGGGTTTTGTTTGTGTTGGTGTGGAGTAATATCGTGATGGAGTGATTTGAACTGATTGTAAGATAAGGAAAAACACTGTTATTATTGTTATTATTGTTATTATTTTATTGTTTTTTTTTAATTATTATTATTTTTTTTTATTATTATTTTTTTTTTTGGGGGGGGTGTAAGTGTGGAGTAATAGCGTGATAAAGTAATATGATATGATATTAGGCTTGATAAAAGGATTTTTATTTTATTTTATTTACGTTGGTATTATGGATGTTAACCGGGATTATTGTTATTGTTATTATTATTATTTATTGTTGTTATTATTATTATTATCATCATCATAATTATTTATCATTATTATTATTATTATTGCTATTATTATTTATTATTATTATTATTATTATTATTATTATTATTATTATTATTATTATTATTATTATTATTATTATTGTTATAATTATTATTATTATTATTATTTATCTTATTATTATTATTATTTGCATTATTGTTATTATTATTATTATTATTTACATTATTATTTGCATTATTATTTACATTATTATATACACGGTATGGTTAGTTTATTATATTTATTTTAGTTTATTATAATATTTATTATATTATATTAAAGTTTATTATATATATTTATATTATATAATATTATATATATGGTTGTATGTGCAGGATGATTTTACACATAGATTATATTATAGATTTACTTGTAAATTTACATTTGTATCTAGATTAAGATTTGTTTATTTATTCTTTTTCATAAGTTTTTTTTTTTTTTTAATCAGGATTATGATTTACTCTTAAGGAATTTCGGGACCAAGGTTGATTTCTTTATTTATGTTCTTACGGGATTGTTGTTGGTTATTTAGCGACTTGTTTGTTTATAGAAGGGTATGTTATCATCATTAAAATACTTGATTAAATTTTCTGGATATTATTTTGTCACTTATTAACACTATTATTACCTATAATTTTTTCTTTACAATCTTAAAACATTAAAGTACTCTATCAAAAATGCATACTGGAGTAAATTTATTGTTTTTTTTTTTTAGATTTTATTTTGTCACTTATTGACACTATTATTACCTATATTTCTTCTTTGTGGGATAGAGTTTAGAATCTTGAAATATTAAAATACTTTTAAAAAATGCCTACGGGAGTAAATTATTTTTTCTTCTTTTATAGATGTTATTTTGTCACTTATCAACACTATTGTTACTTAACAATTTTCTTGCTTTGTAGGATAGAGTTTACAATCTTGAAATATCAGAAAACTTTATCAAAAATAAAGCCTACGGGAGTAAATTCATTTTTCTCCTTTTCTTTGTTATTTTGTCACTTATCAACACTATTTTTACTTGCAATTTTTCTTCCTTTGTAGGATAGTTTACAATCTTGAAACATTACTATACTTTATCAAAAACGCATACGGAAGTAAATTAATTTTTTCTTCTTTTCCAGATGTTATCAACACTATTTTTACTTATATTTTTTCTTCCCTTGTAGGATAGACTTTACAAAAATGTATACGGGAGTAGATTATTATTTTTCTTCTTTTCTTTATGTTATTTTGTCACTTATCAACACTATTTTTACTTACATTTTTCCTTCTTTTCTTTATGTTATTTTGTCACTTATTAACACCAGAAACACATTTTTTCTTCTTTTCTTTGTTATTTTGTCACTTATCAACACTATTTTCACTTACATTTTTCCTTCTTTTCTGTATGTTGTTTTGTCACTTATCAACACTGTTTTTACTTACATTTTTCCTTCTTTTCTTTATGTTATCAACACTCTTGTTACTATATTTGTTCTTCTTTTCTTTATGTTATTTTGTCACTTATCAACACTATATTTACTTACATTTTTCCTTCTCTTCTTTATGTTATTGTGTCACTTATCAATAATTTTACTTACATTTTTCCTTCTTTTCTTTGTTATATTGTCACTTATCAACACTTGTTAAATACATTTTTTCTCCTTTTCTTTATGTTATTTTGTCACTTATCAACACTATATTTACTTACATTTTTCCTTCTCTTCTAGATATTATTTTGTCACTTATCAACACTATTTTTACTTACATCTTTCATTCTTTTCTTTGTGTTATTTTGTCATTTATCAACACTATTTTCACTTACATTTTTCCTTCTTTTCTTTATGTTATTTTGTCACTTATCAACACTATTTTCACTTACATTTTTCCTTCTTTTCTTTATGTTATTTTGTCACTTATCAACACTATTTTCACTTACATTTTTCCTTCTTTTCTTTATGTTATTTTGTCACTTATCAACACTATTTTCACTTACATTTTCTTTCCTTTCTTTATGTTATTTTGTCACTTCTCAACACTATTTTCACTTACATTTTTCCTTCTTTTCTTTATGTTATTTTGTCACTTATCAACACTATTTTTACTTACATTTTTCCTTCTTTTCTTTATGTTATCAACACTCTTGTTACTATATTTGTTCTTCTTTTCTTTATGTTATTTTGTCACTTATCAACACTGTTTTTACTTACATTTTTCTTCTTTTCTTTTCTTTATTTTGTCACTTATCAACACTATTTTTACTTACATTTTTTCTTCCCTTGTAGGATAGAGTTTACAATCCTGAAACTCGCTAGCCTGGAGTCTGTTCTGATCCTAAATAGGGGAAAAAATGTGGAGGTCGATCGATAAACTCAAAGGATATAGGTCAGTGGTTCTCAGCCTTGGAATCGGGGGACGTTCCTGGGGCTGGGTTTAAAAGTCTTGTGTGGGGGTGTGGGGGGGTGAGGGGGGGTAGGGGTGTGGGTGTGTGGGGAGGGGGGGGGAGGTTGGGTGGGGTTAGGTGTGTGTAGAGGGGGTGAGGGTGTGGGGGTGAGTGTGTGTGTGGGTGTGGGTGGGTGGGTAGGTTTAAAACTCTTGTATCGGGGTGTGTGTGGGTGTGGGGGGGTGTGGGGTGTGTGTGGGGGGTGTGGGGTGTGGGTGGGTTTGTGGGTGTGTGTCGGTGTGCGTGTGTGTGTAGGGGGGGGAGGTGTGGGTGTGGGTGTGGGTGTGTGTGTGTGTGGAGGAAAAAGGGGAATAGAAAGGAGAAAAGGAAGGTAGGAAGGAGGAAGAAAATTGTGGGTTTATTTTAATTGTTTTAGCTTTGTTTTATTTTTATTTATTTATTATTATTTTTTTTTTATGTGTGTGGGTGTGTGTGTGTGGGGGGGGGTGAGTGGGGGGTTTGTGGGTGTGGGTGTGGGTGTGGGGGGGTGTAAGGTGTGTGTGGGTGTGGGGTGGGTGGGTGTGGGGGGGTGAGTGTGTAAGGTGTGTGTGTGTGTGTGTGTGTGTTTGGAGGAAAAGGTAGAATAGAAAGGAGAAAAGGGAGGTAGGAAGGAGGAAGAAACTTGTGGATTTATTATATTTATTTAGCTTTGTTTTATTTTTGTTAATTTTTTATTTGTTTATTATTATTTTGATTGGTATTTATTTATTGTGAGTGAGTGAGTGAGTGAGAGAGACTTTTATCCTTGGTATTTTTTTCTTTTGCCGTTTTGTCTTTTTTTCTCTCTTTTTGTTTTTACTGTATTGTGAAAAGAAACCTCATGTTATCTTTATTTATTACATCCGCCTAACGGAGGATATTATGCAAGTCTTTCCATTTATTTATCTATTTATTTACGTATTTATTATTTAGCCTTTATTTATCATGCTGTTTTGTCAGTCTATTAATTTATTCATGTACAGGGCAATAGATTTGTGAATTGGATGCCACCAACGAGGAATTTGTGAAAAGTTCCCAGACGAATTTCAAAAAAGGGGAAAAACTGCGCGTGGCTGCCAATAGATGGCGTTGATTTTGGGAATGTGCAGCTTGTCGTTTTGGCGGGTTTTTGGGAGTTGGTGGGGGAAGGGGGGAGGTGGAGTGAGATGGGGGGGGGGGTTGGCGAAAATAGACGTGGGAGGCCTTTTTGGTGTATTTATTGTGTGTGTGTGTGTGTGTGTGTGTGTGTGTGTGTGTGTGTGTGTGTGTGTGTGTGTGTGTATGTGTGTGTGTGTGTGTGTGTGGGGGCAGGCGTGTGGGTGGGTGGGCGTGTGTGTGTGTGTGTGTGCCTGTGTGTGAGTGCGTGTGTGTGTGTGTGTGTGTGTGTGTGTGTGTGTGTGTGTGTGTGGGTGGGTGGGTGGGTGGGCGGGGGGGTGTGTGTGTGTGTGTGTGTGTGTGTGTGTGTGTGTGTGTGTGTGTGTGTGTGCGCGCGCGTGTGCGTGTGTATATATACATACATTCATACATACGTACATATATATGTATATGGGCATATGAATATATATGTATGTTTGTAAGTATGTATATACTTGTTCAGATACTTTTTTATTCAAATATTATTTTTCTTGTTTTATTTTTATCGTTTTAGAAATAGATATGTTGGTAGTTTCATATTATTTACCCGAAAATATGTAGGTATATGCGATTTTGAAATGCTAATGTGTACTGCATTGGTGTTATTTTCAGAAAAGGCAAACTGAAATAGGAAATAATGGAAGGAAGTAAGACAAAGAAAGAGAAAGAGGAGGTATTGGAGTGAGGGAGAGAGAGAGAGAGAGAGAGAGAGAGAGAGAGAGAGAGAGAGAGAGAGACAGACAGACAGACAGACAGACAGACAGACAGACAGACAGACAGACAGACAGACAGACAGACAGACAGACAGACAGACAGACAGACAGACAGAGAGAAAAGTAGACAGACAAGAAAAATAAAGAAATAATGATAATACAAGAAAATGAGAAAAAAAATTACCAGAAGAGCAGACACGAGAAATAAAAACAAAAGCGCAGAGAAACAAAAGACAAAGGAAAAGGGACATGCGCAAGGCTTTTTAGCGCGCGGAGGAATTGGCGGGAAATTCAAATGAAGTGTAATGGCCTCCGGTTAATTGCGCTTCCGTAGGGGGGGGGGTGGGGGGGGGGGGTGGGTGGGCTGGAGGGGAAGGTGGGTGGTGGTTGTGGGAGGTGGTAGGAAGGGTGGGTGGGCTGGGGGGAGGGGTGGATGGGTTTAGGGTGGGCGTGAAGGAAGGGTGGGTGGGTTGGCGTGGGGGAGGATGGGCGGTGGTAGTGGGAAGTGATAGGAAGGGTGGGTGAGTGGGCAGTAGAAAAGATGGTGGTAGTGGGCGTGATGGAAGGTTGGTGGTTGTGGGAGGTGGTGGTAGGAAGGGTGGGTGGGTGGTGGGAGTGGGCGTGAAGGAAGGGTTGGTTTAGGGTGGGCGTGGAGAAGGATGGGTGGTGGTAGTGGTGAAAGGGCGGATGGGGTTGGTGGGCGTGAAAGAAGGATGGTTTTATTGTGGCTGTTGCCGCTGAGGTTGGAGTTTTTTTTCTATTTGTTTATATTATCATTATTATTATTATCATCAGTCATTATCATCACCACCATCATCATTATCATCGTCATCATCATCATCATCATCATCATCATCATCATCATCATCATCGCTATCATCAGTATCACCATCACTATCCGCATCGTTATTATCATCACCACCATATTCATCATTATCATCATCATCATCGCTATCATCAGTATCACCATCATTATCATACCATCACCAGCATCACCATCATTTTAATCATCACCGTCGTCATCGCCATCATCATCACCATCACCACCATCATATCATCACCACCATCACCATCAACATCATCCTCATTTCCATTATCATCACCACCATCACCATTAAAATCATACTTATCACGACCATCATCATATCACCACCATCACCATTAAAATCATACTCATCACCACCATCATCATATCACCACCACCACCACCCTCATCACCTTCAACATCATCATCACCATCACCACCACCATCATCATCATCATATCATCATCACCCTTATCACCATCAACATCATCACCACCACCATCACCACCACCATCATCATCATGTCATCACCACCATCAACATTATCATTATCATTTATGCTTTTATTTCTTGCAACACAGATTTTGCGTCTCAGATTGCAACAGAAATTGATAGAAGATAATGCAAGAAAAAAATTAAATCTGTAATCTGTTTGAATTTTCGGAATAGGTTAGTTGTTGCCCCGAGTGACGTCAGAGGCGGTGTGCGCAAGTGCGTGTGTTCTTTGTTTGTTTGTGTGTTGTATTTGTTTGTTTGTTTGTGTGTTGTATTTGTTTGCTTGTTTGTGTTATGTTTGTTTGTATGTTTGTTGTGTTGTATTTGTTTGCTTGTTTGTTGTTTTTGTAGGTTTATGCGCGTCTGTGCTTTTTGTGTTTATTTGTGAATGTTTGTTTGTCTGTGGGTTGTGCTTGTTTATGTTTTTTGTGTATGTCTGCTCATGTGTCTCACATGTGTCCCCCCCCCTCACACACACATATTTTTTTGTGTGTGTGTGTGCGAACACGTGTGTGTTTATTTGCGTTTGTTTATTGGTGCGTGCGCGTGCCCTCGCCCGCACGAGCGTGAACACCCAACCGCCAACGGCAACCTTCTCGCCCTCGCCGACTCTCCTTCCTTTTTACAAACATCCGCGTCGGACAGGTCGGTTTATTAATCGTCTTGGAGGAATTGCACGCCGTTTCCGAGCCGGGGTGTCGGCGGTGACTCGGCAGGAATCGGGCGAAGGGGGGTGGGGGTGGGGGGTGGGTGGGGTGGGGGGATGAGTGTAACGGGGTTGGGGTGCGGGGGTGCGGGGTGGGGGGGGCTGGGGAGGGGTGTAGTCTTGTAAAAAGGGGGAGTGTCGTAGTATTAGGGAGGGTGGGAGGGTGGGAGGGGGGGTGGGGTCTTTCGGGGGTGGGTGGGGGTGAGGGTGGGTTGAGAAAATCTACGGGGGAGCGACGCCACGTTTGAGTTGAGTTGTTCTGTGCGATTGTTCTTTTCTTTTTAAATGATATATTTTAGAGCGTAATAATTTTATGATCTAGATTTACACTGTAATACTATATTGTATAATGCGTTGGCCATGCATCCGATGTACCACAGCTTGGCCACGCCCGTGCAGTTAGCCAGGGTGGTAAATAAAGGACTAAGATAAACTAAAGTTGTTCTAGGTTTTGTTGTGGCGAATTTGGGTTGTGATTCTCTTTGTGGGTGAGGGGGTTATTTATTTATTTATTTATTTGTTTATTTATTTATTGTGGGTGGTGTCTTGTTCATTTGTATGTTTAT
>NC_091550.1:4646621-4664121 GCF_042767895.1 Penaeus vannamei
TCATAGTGCACAGTGTGAGAGGAAGATGAGGGCAAAGAAGGAGGAGATGGAAAGAAGAAAGGTTAGGATTTATGTTTTTATTACTATACACTGTTTAATCTCAAGAAACAGCTGGCAACTCACCCAATGGTATTACGAATCGCTAAAAGAAATAATAAGTGCTATTAGAAGCGACCAATTTCAGTGATAAATAATAAAGGATATTGTAAGTAGGTTTGCAAATATAAAACAAATTTATGTGTCCACTAATTACAATAAAAAATGGATTTCCTTAATCAGAGTACCCCAGTAGTCTAGGATGAGTTGCCAGTTGTTCCTCTCCAGAGAATTAGAAGTCATACATTTACCATAAAATTATATAAAGGAAGTTACAGTTCTTTGTGGAGTCGACAATAGCAGTCAGTATGGAGTGGTCTAGTCGTGACGCCATTTGAAAGTTGTTAGAAATACTAGATTTTTTGCGAAATGATGATTAGTGATTAGTGTTACGTGTTATATTTAAAGGTGTTTGTGTTTGGTGCTTAATAGGTCTTGATATTGCAGCATAAAATAGCTGTAGGGAAGCAAAGAAACGAGGCATCACTCTTCTTGCTTATAGAAATAGCAAATGGAGGAAAACAATTATTTGATATTGACGAGCTCTGTGAGACAAGAGCCTAGATTCACCAAAGAATGAGAGGAAGCCAATGGTATATAGGAGCAGAGGGTGCTAAGGCAAGAGCAGGTGGGAGGGATCCGTGGGAAGGCGAGGGAAGCAAGGCTCAGCAAAGGATGAGGAAGGAGCCAAGAGAGGAGAGTCCTTGGAAGCCAAAGAGAGGAAAGGGAAACCTAAGGGAAGAGGGGAACCCGAAGGAAAAAGAGGAGGGATTTTTCGTTTAGAGGGACAATTGTGGATGTACCTCTTAGGCCAGCCAAAGGAAGGTCCTTCACTTGGTGATTTGGAGACTTTTTTTCTTTGAAGTTTCTATCCCTAAACAACAATGTAATTGGATTTGATGTGATTATTTTTATTAAACTTTCAAGATAAGGGGCCCTTCCTGATGCTAATATTAGAGAATTGGCATTTTGACGCAATGTGCAATTTTTATAATATGTTAACAGTAATTGAGTTAATTGAGCTTTTGTGCATTTAAATAGAACTTGAATATTGAAACCGAGAAGTATGATGCTCTGTGATAAAGTTTCCCTTGAGTGAATATGATGTGTCACATATATGAGACACAGGGAAAAAATAAACAGTTTCGGGCTGCCCGCCAGTGCGATGCTGTCTCGGAGCCGCGCTCCGCGGCAAAAGCGGCGGGCGGCCGGGCGGGCGGACAGACTCCGGGGAAGCTCCGCCCGCCGATTTTGTAGCTTCCCGGATTTTTTAAATTTTGGCTACAAAATGTACCCCGGCGCGGGTGGGTTAAAAGTATTTTGGGCAGCCTGATACGAAGATAAAGACAGTAGCGAGATTTCTAGAGCTGGAATATATGCATACAAAAGTAATGAAAGACTGGAACTGGAGGTATCTTAGTATACTAGCTCAGTATTTACCTAGGACAAGACTGAAAAGGACAGCCAAACCTTATTCGTGGCCAACTATATAAGTATAGAATATAGAAAGAAGTGTGTTGGCCTTTGTTATAGAACCGAAAGCGTCGCTGGAAGCTATATATAATCCTATCAGTTACAAATATCAGTCTTGATGGTATTTAAGTCTTTGTCACCACTACTATTCGAGAACGTCCAGATTGTGAATAATTAGATATATTGAGTTTCTTAGTCACTTTACAGGGTTTTTTTCATGCCTTGGTGAACTCCAATTAATATCACTCAGAAATACGAAAAAACAACACATGATATGATGTGTTATGAATTTGACCCCTGTTAATCGATTTCAGATCATATAGAAAATAAAATACTGAAGAATAATTAGGCCATTCTAGTTGGATATGAGAAATGGTATGACGCCACACACTCTACCAGTCCATTTCCATTTATATCTTAAATTTCTGCTGTGTACTCCTTACATCTGCATTTTCCAAAGATTTCTTGTCTTATATATTTTTGAAGATTTAGACCACTTTATCTTGTTTTTGATTAGCTGAAAGGCCTTATGAGTTTCATGACTCAACATAAATATGAAAAGAAAGGGAATGAGAAAGTTAATCTTTAATTCCTCAGAAGAAATATATAAGACCTAAGAAGTCCATTTAAAACATATTCAAAATATTTACTTACAATATTTATTTCATCTTTGGTCCGTTTCAGGCAAACCAGAAAAAGAAGAAGGATGAGAGGAGGGATAACAAGCCAGGAAAGGATAAGAAAGGTGAAGAAGAGGAAGAAGATTTTGACAGTCTGATTGCTCGCTTCACAAAGGTCGGTAGTCGCCCGTTTTCTCGTATCTTGGATTTTTGGTATTTTGGATTTTATTTCCTTACTGTGGAGATTGTTTTCTTTTCGGATTAGTTAGATTTGAATGAAATAGATAGATACAGGAAAGAAAAGAGAATCAACTTTTTTCTCGATATTGAAAAAAAAACTTCCTTAGAAAATAAACTTCAAAGTATATGAACCGTATTCATGTTGATAAATGTAGAAAGGTATGAATGAGAGTGAATATCCTCACAATGCAAGAAATGTATTTGACCGGTTTCGAATACATCTTCGAAACCGATTAAATACATCTCTTGCTTCGTGAAGATATTAATTTACATTCATACCAAGTATATCCTTCCGGTTGCTAGCGTGTTTTCCAAAATTATAGCCTCACCAAAAGACTCAGTATTTCCCGAACCCCACTTCCAGGAGGACAACACATGCTCGCAGCCCAAGTGCAAGACCCCAACGACCGTCATCTTCCAGCAGTGTCCCTTCTGCAGGAAGACCTTCTGTCTGACGCACCACATGGCCGAGGTTCATGGCTGTGGGGACGAAGCCAGACGACATGCTAGGGCGGTGGGTAGTGGTTTGTGGTGCTGGGTTTGTGGTGGATTGACTGCCTGATGGATCGAGAGTTTTGTGTGGAGGTAGATGGATAGAGGGATCAAGTTTGAGGGTTTTAGTGAACATGGAGATCGGTTTGATGTGTAGGTTATTCTGTATTCCTTCAGAGTAAAAAAAAATTAGGCTTTTTTCTTATGTTTGATTTCAGTGTGTTAGGTCCCTCATATGACTTAAGTTGTATTTCTCTCTCTCTCTCTCTCTCTCTCTCTCTCTCTCTCTCTCTCTCTCTCTCTCTCTCTCTCTCTCTCTCTCTCTCTCTCTCTCTCTCTCTCTCTCTCTCTCTCTCTCTCCCTTCCTTCCTTCCTCCTCCTTCCCTCCTTCCTTCCTTCCTTCCTTCCTCCCTCTCTCCCTTCCTTCCTACCTTCCTTTCTTCCTTCCTTCCTTCCTTCCTTCCTTCTTTCCTTCCTTCCTTCCCTTCGCGTGCCCTTCCTTCTTTCCTTCCTTCCTTCCTCCCTCTCTCTCCCTCCCTCCCTCCCTTTCTCCCTCTGTCTGTCCCTCTCTCCCTCTGTCCGTCCCTCCCTCCCTCCCTTCCTCCCTGCCTCCCTCCCTCCCTTCTTCCTTCCTCCCTCTCTCAACCCATTTTCTCTCTCTCCCCCAGATGGTGATACGAGAAGGAGTGATATACCCGGGCAGTGGCATTCCGTCAAAGAAGCCCAAAGACGCCAAGCGCAAGCAGCTGCAGAGGAACCTGGACAAGAAGTTGGGTGATCTAACAAGCCAGAGACAGAGCAAGAAGCCCGGCAAAGATAAGGACAAAGGCAAAGGCACAAAGTGATGAAAGTCGAAAATGAAGCATCGGGTTTCCAAATGTCGTCTTTCATGGGCGTCCTAGCGTGTTGTTAGTGTTAGAAATTAGGCCTCGGGTTTTTAAAATGTGTCTTTCACGAGCATCTTAGGCTGTTGGATGAATAAAGTGGTGCGGGAAGAGGTTCAATGTGGTTAACACCGAATGTGTCACTTCCTGGAGATATTTCGGGAAGTACTCGTGCTTATTGTTAACAGTTAGGGTGAGAAACATTACTTTCTGCTCGCGTGTATTTTAAAAGTGGTGTTTGTATATTGTGATGCAATTTTTTTTATTGTTTGAATATAAATACATTGTTATTGCATATATAACTACAGATATTGCATGTATGTGTCTGAACTAATCTGGTTTCTACAGACTAATTCTCAGTTTTATGTTGATCTTCTATGATTACCAAATGAAGAAAAGCTATTTATTTGTAGTGTTATTTGACGGTTATTTATTATCTATTTATATTTGAACTAAAATTAATTAGGATATCATAAAAATCTCAGGTTTTATATTTAAATTTAACTACTTAAAACAACTCTTTATACAGTCGTAGCATTTTTTTTCATCAGACAATAAAATTATTCTCCCTTTGATAATATCTCGAAAAGACAAGTATAACTTACCTTTCTTGAAGTAAAGAGGGATATATATTTTTTTTCTTTCTTTCTTCAAAAATACATATTTAAAACTATCTCAGGATCCCAGATAATCCTTGATTCTTTATCCAATGTTGAAAGCGCACTTAATTTTTTGTTGTCATATTTTTTGCCAATAAAAATTCTATAATATCTTAAAGATCTATTTATTTTAAAAATATTTTTGCTGTTTGATCCTTTAGTCAGCGTAGATGTTGATTAATGACATTGACTTACTAAGCTAGTGTTGTGTTTATGATTTATGCACAAACTCTCTGCTAAATGTGGCTCTCAGCATAATGGAAAAGCTTCTACATATTTTATTGTGTATTTAAGCAAAAAAAGAGCAAGTGATAGACCTTATGGAATATGTTATACCGATGGACGTATTGTAGGAAGTATTCCATATTTATTTATCTATTCATTTATTTGTTCCTTAGGTACTGTTGGATTATAAACAGGTAACACGTGTTATGATTTGCTGCAATGTGTGTTATATTTGGAATGTCCTATTATTTACTTAAGATATGTATTCTTTATATGAAAAATAAAGGAATGAAGACCTAAAAGACGCCTAATAATTGCTGATAGTGAGATTTGGGGAAATGAAAAAGTAAAGAGCAATTCATATAGATTTATTTTTATGTCTAATACATATCATTAGGTTTACTATTATAAACATTATAGAAGACAGATAAGCAAGAGGAAAAAAGTGCAACATTTATACATTTCTTAAAATTTATATATATTTCTTTCAGTGCAATAGATGAATTCTTAAATTATTAATGATATTGAATATTGCAATTCCTTACCTTAGATGTGATGCATGTAAATAAACGAAATCTTGCATTCATACGTGTTAACAGATATGAGTATAAATTTGTAAAGACTACGTCACAACCGTTCATAGAAAAATTATGAATACTTATTAAGAAGTAAAGGCTATCAAGAGAGTGACGAGAAATGATATATGCTAACAATTATGGTTATTGAAGAAGAAATCCTATTTGTATAAAGTGCGTAGTGTGTGTGTGTGTGTGTGTGTGTGTGTGTGTGTGTGTGTGTGTGTGTGTGTGTGTGTGTGTGTGCGTGTGCGTGTGCGTGTGCGTGTGCGTGTGCGTGTGCGTGTGCGTGTGCGTGTGCGTGTGCGTGTGCGTGTGCGTGTGCGTGTGCGTGTGCGTGTGCGTGTGCGTGTGTGTGTGTGTGTGTGTGTGTGTGAGAGAGAGAGAGTGAGAGTGAGAGACAGACAGACAGACAGAGAATGTCAGCACTTTTAGCTACAAAAAGGTTACTAACTGCACACCCACGTACAGTCAGTCAGTACATTCTACGCATAATCTAGACAAACAATATACTGTCAACATAACATCAAGAATTGCGTAACATGAGAATGAAATTATGTATAATTATTTACACTTCAACACAAAAGAAGGCAGAATTTAGCCGGATGGTCTACAATGAAAGTGGAAAAAGAGAGACAAACATACCATGAGAAAGGAATATATATATATAACACATGCAATAAAGTGAAAACCAAGAAAATGCACACTGTAACATTGAACCTATAAATACATGTTGTATTGGATACTGGCCACGCCGATCGATGGGCTTCTGCACTACAAGAAAGTTTTATTTTATTTCTGTTTTATTTCTGCACTACAAGAAAGTATTTTTTTCAGAATTCGCAATATACCTGCCTGAGATTTTAAAGAATTCGCATTATACCCGCCTGAGGATAGAATACGCTGATCTATATCACGTTATATCACTGTGATCTTGGAAACAAATATTTATAATAGTGTAATGCATATTCATTAGACTGTCTGAAATATATATATTAATGCATATATACATTATACATATATTAAACCGTCTTGCATTCCAAAGTGAAATTTATTAGACTGTCTGAAATATATACATTAATGCATATATACATTATACATATATTAATCCGTCTTGCATTCCAAAGTGAAATATATTAGACTGTCTGAAATATATACATTAATGCAAATATACATCATACATATACATTAAACCGTCTTTCATTTCAAAGTGAAATATATTAGACTGAAATATATACATTAATGCATATATACATTATGCATAAACATTAAACCGTCTTGCATTTCAAAGTGAAATACATACTGGATATATTTTCCATTTCACAGTTAAATGAGTTTAGCAACTTTTTATATAACCTGGGAATTAGTGCAAACTCCCTACCGCACATCATGGCAAAACTAGTTACATATTGAATCATTTAAAACAGTTTATGATAAAAGTCTTTCCCGGTGGATTCAGTCAATGATGATGGCATAAATGCGAATGTTTATGGCAATTAGCGGATATGATGACAATGATAATGAAAATAATAATTGATTGTGCTAACAGCGATTATCGTGATGAAGGTAATGAAGGTGGAGATGATGTTAAGACAAAAAAATGAGTTTGAAAAAGTAAAGAAATATTCGTATACCTAGCCTGACGCTTCTATTGATGACAACCTCTCGCGAATTCACACAAGAAAACTCGGTTTACCAAACCACAAAATCGAGTCAAATAGGATACAAAAATACCAGCTTGTCAAGTATAGATAAAAAGAAAAAAAAATCAGAAATCAGACTCCAGCCACAGAAAAAAAAAACAGATGAACCAACCAATGCGCAATCACCACATAAACATTACAATCTAAACACAGACAGACACACAGCGACCATCACCAACACCGAACTAGCCACATTCACAGACACGCCAGACATGACAGCAGGCTTCGGGCGGCCCTTGACGTGACTGTAGACGTTCTTGACAGCTTGGACAGGGCGGTCGCATTCGCTGTAGGGTCCTATACACGACGCATAAGCCATGACGTGGGCGACGTAGTTCTGCTCGTGGACGCGGTGGAACAGGTGGGACATGGGGCCTGCGGGGAGAGGACGGGCGGTGAGGTGCTTGCTTTGTTTTTTCTTTTTCTTTTCTTGGTGTTGTTTAGCTTGTTTGGTTTGGTTTGTTTGTTTGGTTTGTTTGTTTTGTTGTTTGTTTGTTTTATTGTTGTTTGTCTTTGGTTTCATCGTTTTTGAGGTTTGTTTTATTTATTTTGTTTGTTATTTATCTCACTGTCTCTGTTTTATTGTTATTTGTCTATCTTATTGTCTTTATTTTATTGTTATTTGTCTATCTTATTGTCTTTATTTTATTAATTGTATTTTGATGTCATTTATTTTAATGTTATTTGTATTTCATTTCTATTTTATTGATATTTGTTTACTTATTGACGATGTTTCTATAGTTGCTGAGAGTAAACTGTGATTTTTTTGCACTTTATTTAGTTTATGTTGACTTACGACTGTGCTTCAGTCAAGATGTGAAACGATTATTTTCTTAGTAAATAGAATCAACTGGATGACAAGATATTCCTTATTAAAAAAACAATAATAATAGAATACAATAAATAAATAAAATAAAAATAAGATAAAATAATAAATAAATAAATAAAATAAAAATAATAAAAAAGTAAATAAAAGTCTTTGATGGTGAAAAAATTAGGAACCGCTAGTCTTAGTCATAGTATCGATCCTAAACATAATACATTTATCGTACTTAGTCAGTGCCAAGTGACTATTTCGAGCAAAAGAGTGCTTGGCCCAACATAGAAACCATAGTTAGTCACTGAACCAAAACCTTCGATTTCCCATTACATTCGACAAGAATTTTAATCAATTTTAATCTTAATCTTCAGAAATGTATAAATCTCGCTACAAAAAAGATGCTACATGACCTACAAAAAAACTGCTACATGACCCCTTTAATTTTAAGAAATGTATAAATCTCCCTACAAAAAAGATGCTCCATGACCCACAAAAGAGTACCACATGACCTTCGATATGTATCCCATTTCCTCTCCTTTTAACCATTATGACCATTAACCCCCTTACCAAAAAGCGTCTCCATCTTCCCTTTTTTCCCCATTCAAAACTCTTAATCCGGGAATCCGAAAAACTCTTAATCCGGGAATCCGAAAAACTCTTAATCCGGGAATCCGAAACACTCTTAATCCGAAAAACTCTTAATCCGGGAATCCGAAACACTCTTAATCCGAAAAACTCTTAATCCGGGAATCCGAAACACTCTTAATCCGAAAAACTCCGACTTACCGATGGCATAAGCGGCCACATCCTCCCCCCCGTGCGTCTCGGATCCCTCGTGGGTCGGGACGCCTGCCAGGGCTTCGAAGTTCTTGCCGGAGGTGTCGACGCCCGTGAGGTTCAGGCGCATTACCTGTGTGGGTGTGGGTGGGTGTTTTTTTTGGGGGTGTGTTTTTGGGGGGGTGGGTGGGGTGGGTGTTTTGTGGGGGATTGGGTGGGTGGGGGTGGGGGTGGGTGGGGAGGGAGGGAAATGGGGATTAAAATTTGGTTTGGTTTGATGGTGATATCGATTTTTTCATTTTTTTCTGTTTTCTTTTATTATCATTTTTTTTTTCTATCTTACGTATACAACGCATCTACTCTCTCTCTCTCTTTCTCACACGCACACGCACACACACACATCCACCCACCCCACCCATCCACCCCCCAACCCCCCCACACACACCCATTCACCCCCCCCCCCCACACACACAAGCTTACCCAAACAAATAACAAACCCCGATAAATAAAGAACAAACGAATTTACCAATCACAAAATACAGAAATGGAACACGACCCTCACCTCCTCGCCGTTCCAAGTGTAGTTAAACCCATGGCCATTAGTGAACATAAGGGTCGTATAAGGCATCCCATCAGTGACGTCCTCGTTAAACTCAACTTTGCCTGCGAAGCGAAACAAACAAGGTGTTTTATCTATAAGTACTGCTGCTGCTACTGCTAGTTTGTCTACTGTGTTTTGTTTCTACCGTAGTGTCGAGACGGTTTGTTTACTCGTATATTTTTCATTCTTTTTTATCAGTACTGTTGTTTTATTATTTACGGTAATTATGTTTTTTGCGAAGAGAAACAATCAAGGTGTTTTATCTTTAAGTGCTACTGCTACTACTAGTTTGTCTACTGTGCTTTTTTTCTACCATTGTTTACTCGTATTTCTTTCATTGACTTTTTTATCAGTACTGTTATTTTATTAGTTACTGTTATTATGTTTTTTGCGAAGGGAAAAAAGATGTTTTATCTTAAAGTACTGCTACTACTACTATGTCTATTATGGACAGAGAGACAGAGAGAGACAGAGATAAAGACAGACAGACAGACAGAAGCACATCCAGAGACAAAGAGACCGAGACATACAGAATCAGAAAGACCCACAAAGAGCCACAGAACGAGAGACCGAAGACGAGACCCCTTACCAAGGATATTGTTGCCTCTCTCAGGGTAACCATTAATAGTCATGACGTGGGAATGGTCGGCCGTGATGACCATGAGCGTCTCCTCCATGTCCACCATCTCCATCGCCGCCTGCACCGCCTCCTCCATGGCCAGGAGCTCCTCGAGGGCGCGCCTTGGCTGGCCGTAGTGGAGGCCGTGGTCGATGCGGCCGCCCTCGACCTGTGACGGATGATAAATTCATTATTCCGTTCCACGAGAGTTAGGTGAATTACGTATTGTGGAAATGTATTTAAGGTGTAGGGGATTTGGATTTACTTTGACTACTACTACTACTACTGCTACTACTACTTCTATTACTACTACAACTTCTACTACTACTACTACTACTTTTACTACTACTACTACTACTACTACTACTACTTCTATTACTACTACAACTTCTACTACTACTACTACTATTACTACTACTTCTACTACTGCTGCTACTACTACTTCTATTACTACTACAACTTCTACTACTACTACTACTACTACAACTTCTATTACTACTACTTCTTCTACTACTACTGACACGACTGCTGCTGCTGCTACAACTACTTTTGCTACCAGTAATGATCATAGCTTTAAAAGACGGAAAATGTATGATTATTATATATGTAAAAACAAAATTATTACACCAAGAAAGGAAGATTATAAACCAAATCGTTTTCTCCCCTTCTAAATTAACACAATATATTTCCTGTTTTCATTCTCATTCTTATTCTCATTTTTATTTTCACACTCCCCACCAAAAAAAAAAAAAATAAATAAATAAAATAAGTAAATAAATAATTAAAGAAATAAAAAAAGAAAGAGAGAAAAAAATGATCGACCACCTCCCTTCCTTTCTACCGAAGATACCCACCCAACCAATTTTTTAAAAAACAAGGAATAAGTAAGAAAAAAAAAAATATATAAAAAAACCCTCATCTATCTACCAACCCCCATCTATCAAGCAACCACATACCATCAGGAAGAACCCATTATCATTTCTCCTGAGTCTCTTAATGGCCACCTCGACCATCTCCCTGAGGTGGGGTGTCCCGTCCAGGGTGACGTTGCGGTCCACCTCATAAGGGACGTGGATGTCGCCGAAGAGACCTAGGGAGAGAGGGAGAAAAATGAGTGGTGTGGGGAGGGTTGTTGTGGTTGGGAAAGAGATAGAAAAAAATATATATCAGTATGTATGTGTCTATCCGTTTATCTGTGTATCTGTGTATCTATGTATACATTGAGAGGGAGAGAGAGGGGGGAAGGGAGAGGGAGAGAGAGAGAGAGAGATAGACAGAGATAGACAGAGAGAGAGAGAGAGAGAGAGAGAGAGAGAGAGAGAGAGAGAGAGAGAGAGAGAGAGAGAGAGAGAGAGAGAGAGAGAGAGAGACACAGAGAGAGAGAGAGAGACAGACAGAGAGAGAGAAACAGAGAGAGAGAGAGAAAGAGAGAGAGAGGGAAAGAGAAAGAGAGAGAAAGTGAAAGAGAGATAGACAGAGATAGACACAGAGAGAGAGAAAGAGAGAGAGAGAAAATGAGAGAAAGTGAGAGAGAGACAGAGAGAAAATGAGAGAGAGAGAGAGAGAAAGAAAGAAAGATAAATAGATAGAGAGAGATGCATGGATATCGACATTATGCCAATTAAGATTAAAGATACGTGAGTAATCCATCATGTCACATCATTTCCCACAACATCGCTTATCAGTCATCACCCAACAAACCCCCCCACTAAAGACAAAACAGCTTGGCAACACAATCCTAAAATCCCACCCACTAAGGACGAGACAAAGCGAAGCAATCCTAAAACCACACCAACTAAGGACAAAGAAAACACACAAACAAAAACAGAATCATGCAACATAATCCTAAAGTTTCACTCACTACAGTCAAACAAGCACACAAATAAAGATATATTAAACTAAGCAATCCTCAAATCCTAAAATCCCCCTACTTTAGACAAAAAACAAAACAAATAAAATCAGCTTTAGCAACTCAGTAATCCTGAAATCCCACCCACTAAAGACAAAACAAACACACAAACAAAAACATATTAAGCAAAGCAATCCTAAATCCCACCCACTAAAGTCAAAACAAAACAAATAAAAACAGCTCCGCAATCCTAAAATACCACCAACTCAAAACAAAACAAAATCAGCTTAACCACCTCAGCAAACCCTGAAATCCCGAGCCAAAACAAAAACAAAAACAAAACCAACCCAATCTTAAAATCCCTGTAATCCCTCCTAAAAATCCCTGTAATCCCTCCTAAAAATCCCTCCTAAAAAATCCTTGTAATTCCTCCTAAAAATCCCTGTAATCCCTCCTAAAAATCCCTGTAATTCCTCCTAAAAATCCCTGTAATCCCTCCTAAAAATCCCTGTAATCCCTCCTAAAAAATCCCTGTAATCCCTCCTAAAAATCCCTGTAATCCCTCACCCATGATGTAATCCGTGTCGTCGATGTCGAGAGACCGCAGCTCCCTCGTCGTGGTCACATACGCGTGAGTCTCGCCTCGAGCAGCCTTGTCGTTCTGCCACTCTTGCGGCAGGTTCCTTCCGTCCTTGCGTGGGCAGGTCTCCTCGGCGTCGGGGTGCACTTGGGCGCCCATCTCCTGACGCCCGCCGCCGAAGATGACCTGGCGGGGATGGAGGGAGAGGTGAGGTTAGGGTTGGGTTGGGGTTTATTTAGGTTGGGTTGGGTTGGATTGGGGTTGAGGTTGGGTTGGGTAAGGGTTGGGATGGGTTGGGTTGGGGTTAGGTAGGATTTGGGATGGGGTTGGGTAAGGGTTGAGTTGGGATGAGTTGGGTTGGGTTGGGTTTGTTTGGGTTAGGTTAGATAAGGTTAGGTTAGGTAAAGGTTGGGTTAAAGTAGGTTTCACTTTGTAATCGTGTTCTAGATTTTTTTCCAACTGTTTGTTATTGTTTGGTCTTTTTTTGTTGATATTATCCTAATTTACTGTTGTATTTTTTTTTTTATCCGAAAGAGGGTTTTAGATTCAAAGATACTGATTAAAAAACAATATTCTCTGAATTTTCAGTCATTCCCCACCTACCACCACCAACTCTACACCCCACCCCCACCCCACCCATCCGACACCTACTACCCACCCACCCCTACCCCCACTCCTCCCGACCCACCATTCACCCATCCCCACCCTATCCCCCCACCCCACCCCCCACCCACCTTTACCCCTATCCCCCCACCAACCCACCCCCACCCTCTCCCCCCACCACCAACACCCCTCTCCCCCATCCCTACCAACCCACCCACACCCCTCTCCACTCCCCCCCCACCCCCACCTACCCCCACCCCCAAACCCTCTCCCCCCCCACCCAACCCACCTTCATACTCCTGGCCGGCTCGTCCTCGACCAGCTGGCGCGCTATGTCCTTGCACTTGAGGGCCTCAGCGCCGGCGTCCATGATCTTTGAGTCACACTGCCACTTCCGGTTGGCAGACTTGGCATAGAGACCGGCCGGGGTAGCGTGGGTCACCTGCGCCGTCGTGACCACTCCTGCAGAAGGCGCCGACGGAGGGGGGTGAGGGAGGGTTGAGTGAGTGACAGACAAATAGGTTGATAGTTATTTTGAGGGTTTGTGAAATAAGAATTGGGACGAAAGATTACTTTGGAGGTTTTTATAATGATAATGATATTGATAATGATAATCGCAGTAATGATAGTGATGGTGATAATGATGTTTATGATGATAATGACATGATAATAGCAATAACAAAAATACTAATAGCGATAACTAGGATTATGATATTAGTAATAATGATGGTAATAGGAATGATAATTATAATAAAAATGATAATAATAACAATAAATAATGATGATAAAGATGATAAAATTAATAATTATAATAACAACACAACAATAATAATAATAGTCATAATGACAATGATAATAACAACAATAATTGCAAAACTAATAATAATAACACTTGATTACACCCCACCCTACCCGCCTACAACCACCCAAGCTAACAACCCACAACCCCAGTTCTTACCGGTGTCCTTATTGGCGTTCTGAGCCCACTGAAGAATGGAATCCAGTCGGTTCTCGGGCTTGAGGGAGGCTTTGCAGTCCCCCAGCTTCACTTTGCCGTTGACGCCCAGAGTGTAATAGTTCGCCTTGACGCCCGTGAGGTAGGCTGTGGCGGTGCCGGCGCTGTCTGGCACCTGCTTGTCGAGGTTGTACGTCTGTGGTGGTGAATGAGGTTGTTGATTAACGGTAAGGATGGTTGTGGTGGTGAAAGGTTGTTAAATAACGGTAAGGATGGTTGTGGTGGTGAAAGAGGTTGTTAATTAACGGTAAGGATGGTTGTGGTGGTGAAAGAGGTTGTTAATTTACGGTAAGGATGGTTGTGGTGGTGAAAGAGGTTGTTAATTAACGGTAAGGATGGTTGTGGTGGTGAATGAGGTTGTTAATTAACGGTAAGGATGGTTGTAGTGGTGAAAGGTTGTTAAATAACGGTAGGGATGGTTGTGGTGGTTAATGAGGTTGTTAATTAACGGTAAGGATGGTTGTGGTGGTGAAAGGTTGTTAAATAACGGTAAGGATGGTTATGGTGGTGAAAGGTTGTTAAATAACGGTAAGGATGGTTATGGTGGTGAAAGGTTGTTAAATGACGGTAAGGATGGTTGTGGTGGTGAAAGGTTGTTAAATGACGGTAAGGATGGTTGTGGTGGTGAAAGGTTGTTAAATGACGGTAAGGATGGTTGTGGTGGTGAAAGGTTGTTAAATGACGGTAAGGATGGTTGTGGTGGTGAAAGGTTGTTAATTAACGGTAAGGATGGTTGTGGTGGTGAAAGAGGTTGTTAATTAACGGTAAGGATGGTTGTGGTGGAAGGTGAGGTTGTTGGTAATGGGTGTAGGTGATGCGAACGAAGAGGAAAAACGTGGATTTTTTATTATGAATTTATTGACGAAAAACGTGTGGAATTTTAAATTATTTATTGTAATTTGGAATTTTTTTGAATAAATATTTTTCCACGATAATATTTACGATCCAGACACAAGTAAAACGAAGAAAATAAAAGAAATAAAAGAAGAGAGAGAGAGAAAAAAAAAAAAATCATCCGTTACCAATGGATAACGACAACGAAGAGAGGAACGAGCGGTTACAACACAAAACGGCCGTTACCTTCATGAGCCCGACATTAGGAAATCTCTCCCACACCAAATATCCTTCTTCTCCAGACATGCCCTTCTTCTGCCCCTTCAGGATCCTGCCGGCGGTTCCAGCGGTGACGCCCATTCCTGTGAGAGAAGTAAGTTTAGTTATTAGAATAGGTAAGAATATTTATTTGAGGTTGTTTGGTATTTTCTGGTTTTTGGATATGGTAGGAAGGGGAGAGGGAGAGGGAGAGTGAGAGGGAGAAGGAGAGGGAGAAGGAGAGGGAGAAGGGGAGGGAGAGAGAGAAGGGGAAGGAGAGGGAGAAGGGGAGGGAGAGGGAGAGGGAGAAGGAGAGGGAGAGGGAGAGGAAGAGAAAGAGGAAAAGGAAGAGAGATAGAGAGAGAGGGAGAGAGAGAGAGAGAGAGAGAGAGAGAGAGAGAGAGAGAGAGAGAGAGAGAGAGAGAGAGAGAGAGAGAGAGAGAGAGAGAGATGGACCTTCAAACTTGAAAACATTTCTATTTTGTTTCATTCAATTTACTCAAAGATTAAAATGCACGGATTCGGACGAGTTGCCGCTAGACCTACCGTCGCCCAGAAAGAGGATGACGTTCTTGGCCACGTTCGTAAGGATGGGTTTGGATAGGGCTTCCTCGAGTTCACTCTTGCCAAGATCGTACCAGTACTTGCTCTCTGCAAATTGGAGTAAATAGGTTAATGAGAAATAGGCCTATATATGCATTTACTGAACACCTTCCATATGTTAAAACACGCATAAACGGGAGAATACGATACGATAAAAAAAGGAATTAAAAAAGATTATTGAAAAATTCTTGAAAAAATAGAAATCTGAACTAGGCCTATTTAAGCATTTACTGAACAGCTTCCATATGTTAAAACACATGTAAGATTTGTAAATGAAAACATATACACGATACGATACAGTAATAGATGCAATATCATCTTGTATCATGTTAACCTTAGAACTGCTCACCAGGTAGACACACAATGCAAATAAAAAATTATACAGTAATAATTACTATCATTACGTGTTTTCTCATAAATATTGTTCAGTAACCTTTGAAGATTCCGTAACACTTAATTATTCATATGAACAGGTTTACCATCCAACGCAAGAACTGAACGGCAAAAAAAAAAGAAAAAAAAGTGAAAATAAACGTTACACTCTAAGAATTAGATTCAAAACATTTTTAAAATCTGATTTTTTTTATATATAATCTTGTTTTTTTATTGCAAAGAGAAGGAGCAGAAGAAAGTTAATGAATGTCATTAGTGTCATTTTACACACATCAGATCACCACTTCATATCACACCAAAACACCTCAAAGCAGAATATACGAAGACACAAACCAACACATCAATCAAAATCACATCAAGTACTTTCCATAACATCACATCACACCGCATCAATATATCACATACCTTGATATATAATCCCAAAGGAAAATGCACGAAAATACAAAACAAAAACATCAACTTAAACCGCATTTCACATGCGCTCACATCACACACATCAACTTAAGCCACATCTCGCATACCCTCACATCATACCACATGACCTCACATCACACCACATGACATCACATCATACCACATCTCACCACATGGCCTCACATCATACTACATCATACTACATGGCCTCACATCACACCACATAACCTCACATCATACCACATGACCTCACATCACACCACATAACCTCACATCATACCACATGACCTCACATCACACCACATGACCTCACATCATACCACATGACCTCACATCACACACCCCATAGCAAAATACACGAAAGCACACCGACCCACCATTCTCGTCGACCACAGGAGAAGGGAACCGTTTCTCGGAAAGCGCAGGAACCGCCATCAGTGTTGCCACGACGGCGCACCACCTCGTAAAAGTTGCCATAACTCCTGAAGAAATAAAAAGAAAATAAGATTAATCATTATATACGGCGCACCACCTTGTAAAAGTTGCCATAACTCCTGAAGAAATTAAATAAAAAGGATAAGATTAATTATTATATATTATCGAGAGTTATTTTTTTCGCTTGTGAATGTTTTGTTATATAAATGTTATTCATATTGTATCACCGTAATAGTTTTGCTTACAAATGTTTTGTATAGAAATATGGATCATGTTCTAAGTAATAATTTTGCTTTTAAAAGTTTTGTATATATATTTTCTTTCTTTCTTTCTCTTTTTTCAAGTAACTAATAATATCATGTGGTATTTTAGATAGTTTGATTAGTTACCTTTAAATGTAATATAAATGTAATATCAAATTATCTCGTTTTTTCGGCTAAATAACTATGCAGTAAAGTTATTGATTTTTCTATCTGTTATCTATCCATCTTTTCTTGGGTTTTTGCCTAAGTCCTTTTCCTTTCCTTGTTCTTTCTACTGGAATTATTATATCTTACTAATTCCCCTTTATAATAATTTTCAAAAGCGACATACACACACGCACACGCACGCACACATACGCAGACGTACGCACACACACACACACACACACGCGCGCGCACAATAAGGAAGTTGATTTGATAATGAAGATAATGGTAGTTCTAATGATAATGATAACGATAGTAATAATGA
>NC_091550.1:4669121-4676621 GCF_042767895.1 Penaeus vannamei
AGTAATTAAGGTTAAGTAGGCCTCATTTTAACATTCCTTTGTCTGCTGATGTGTATTTCGCTTCTTTATCTATTTTTTCCTTTTGTTTCCCTTTTTATTGGTGTTTTTCCACTGTTGTTTCATTTATTTGTTTTGTTCTGTATTTCTGTTTCATGGGTTGGTCGTCTATTTTTCTCTTTCTCTCTTTATTTATCTATTTGTCTCTCTCTCTCTCTCTCTCTCTCTCTCTCTCTCTCTCTCTCTCTCTCTCTCTCTCTCTCTCTCTCTCTCTCTCTCTCTCTCTCTCTCTCTCTCTCTCTCTCTTCCCATCACCCCTTCCCTCCCTCTACTTCCCCACTCCCCCTCCTTCCCTCCCTCCCTCCTCCACTCCCTCCCTCCCTCCTTCCCTCCCGCCCCTTCCCTCCTTCTTTCCCTCCCGTCTCCTCCCTCCCTCCCTCTCTCCCCTTCCCTCCCTCCTTCCCTCCCTCCTTCCCTCCCCTTCCCTCCCTCCCTCCCTCCCTCCCTCCTTCCCTCCTCCCCTTAAACCAAAAAAGACACTCCAAGGTCCTCTTAGGCATAGGGTGCTGTACGTGTCAGAACAGCTGTCATAGAACAGACACGGTGCCTGTCATGAATGCTATCAATTGAGAGTCATGAGGGAGGGCTGTCATGGAGGGAGGAGAGAGGGAGGGAGGGTGGAGGGTAGGGGGATAAGGGTTGGGGTGGGGTGGGGGTGGGGTGGAAGGTGGGATCTGGGTGGAGTAGGGGAGTTGAGGTGGCGGGGGAAGGAGGTGGAGATGGTGGAGGGGGGGGTGGAGTATGGTGGAGGGTGGAGTATGGTGGAGGGTGGAAGGTGGTAGAGGGGGTGGGTGGATAGTGGAATGGAGGGTGTTGGTGGTGGTAAAATAAGGTGGAGTTGGGGGGTAGTAAAGTGAAGTGTGGTGAAGTGGATGATAAAGTGGAATATGAGGGGGAGTATGGAGTAGGCGGTTGGGACGAGTATGGTGGAGGGTGGAGTATGGTAGAAGGTGGAGTATGGTGGAAAGTGGAGTATGGTGAAGGGTGGAGTATGGTGGAAAATGGAGTATGGTAGTAGGTGGAGAATGGTGGAGGATGGAGTATGGCGGATGGTGGAGTATGGCAGAAGACGGAGTATGGTTGAAGGTGGAGAATGGAGTATAGTAGAAGGTAAAGTATAATGAAGACGGGGTTTAAAGATTTAAAAAAAACATATAGAATGGAGTTAAGGATGGAGTAAAGAGGAGTAGGGATGGAGTAGGCGAAGTTAGAGAAAAGGGAACAACAGGAAATGACACTCTTCCTACTCCGGATACTGAAAATAATGACAAAGACGATTGTGATGAATAATTAGAGTAATAGAAGTGATAATAATAATGATGATGACAATGCCGATAATAACAACAACAAAAAACAATAATAAAAAATCACAAACAAAAACAACAACAATAATGAAAAAAGCAACAATAATAACAACAAAAAATACAAACAAAAACAATAATAAAGAAATAAACATACAACAAAAATAACAACAATAAATAATACACAAACAACACAAACAATAACAATAATAAAAATACAAAAACAACAACAAAACAACAACAAAAACAACAATAATAAAGGATACACAAGCAACAAAAACAACAACAAAAATAATAACAATAAACAACAAAAATAACAACAACAATAAACAACAAAGACAACAACAGCAAATAATACCCAAACAACGATATCAATCAATCAACACCATCGCCACTATAAAGAAACAGAGACCGATAGACAGAGACAAAGAGACAGCGATAGACAAAAAAAAAAAAAAAAAAAAAAAAAAAAAAAAAAATAATAATAAATAAATAGATAAATAAAATAAACAAAAAATAAATAAATAACACGAAAGAGACTCCAGACGACCACAAAAGGGATTAATGAGGAAATGGAGATTGCATGCAACTGCAAGACAGGAAGACGGGATTGCAACGCAGCGGCAGACGGGGACAATGCAGGCGGCTTGGCTGAACCAGTGGGATTGAATGCTCTCGCCACCACGCCCTTCGCCTCTCCCTTCCTCTCCTTCTCTCTTCCTTTTTCTCTTCTTCTCTTCTTCGCTCCTCTTCTTTTTTCTCTCCTTCTCTCCTCCTCCTTTTTCTCTACTTCTCTCCGTTTTTCCTGCCCTTTTTTCTCCTTCTCTCTTCCTCCTTCTTCTATCCTTTCCTCTTTCCTGCCTCCTTCTCTCCTCCTTCATTTCCCTCTCTCCTCCCTTTTCTCTCCTTCTCTCTTCCTCTTTTCTTCCCCCCCTTCCTATCTTTTTTTTCTTTTTTCGTCTGTTTCCATACCTTCTTCCCCTTTTTCCCTTCTCTCTATTTTTTCTCTCCTGTACCTCTACCTTCCTACCCTCTTTTTCCCTCTGTCTGTCTCCCATCTTTCTCCTCTCCTTTCCTCCTCTTCTTATCTTGTCCCATTCCTTCCTCCTCCGTCTCGGGTTACCTTTCTTTCCTTCTCTCTCTCCCTCTCCCTATTTTCCTCTTCAGGGCTAAGCTTTCCTCTCCCCCTCTCCTTCTCTCATTTTCTCTTCCAATCTTTCTCTCCTCCTCCATTTTCTCTCCTTCTCCTCCCTTTTCTCTTCCTCTCTCCTTCTCCTCCATTTCCTATCCTTCTCCTGCCGGTACTATCCCCCCCCCCTTCCCCTTTCTCTCCCCTCCCTCCCTTCTCCCTCCTCTCACACTCTCTCCCTTTCACTCTTCCCCCTTTCCCCTTTAGTAAAATTAATAAATTATTAAATTAATAACATTCTTCTCCCCCTCCCCCCCTCCCCACTTACTGTTAATCTTCAAGTTTAGAACCGCAAGACTTTTATTAAATGATTATTATTTTTTTATGAATTATAAATACAAATGACTATGAGTAAAGGGAATTAACGTAATGTAAATCGAAAGAAAACATAAGAAAAATATATGAAGAAATGAAAAAAGAAAGAAATGGAAGAGAAGTTAGAGCTAAAAAAAAAAGTGAGAAGACACGAAACTGCATGATAAATATGAGAATAAATAAATCACACACACACACACACACACACACACACAGACACACACACACACACACACACGCACACACACACACACACACACACACACACACACACACACACACACACACACACACACACACACACGTACACACACACACACACGCACACAAATCCAAAAATGGCAAATACCATCACAATTACTCAATTTTCGAAAATTACAACCCTGCATGTTCAATAAAAAAATTATCTCTCTCTCTCAAAAAAAAAAAAAAAAAACTGTAATTGCAACCTTGCAACAATAACACCTACAATGACGACTTCTTTTGCAATAATCTTTTGAAAAGGAAAATCGATCTTATCCTGTGTGATTTGTCATTCCGATCGACAAAGGAATAACGAATAATAAACACGCACGGAAAGAAAGAAAGAAAGAGAATAATGGATAACAATACGAAAAGGTAGAAAGGAAGAAAGAAAAAGGAATGACGGAACACAGGACCCGAAAGAAGAAAGAGAGAGAGAAAATAACCAATAGCGATACACAAAAAATAATAAAAGAAAGAAGAAGAAGAAAAAGAAGAAGAAGAGGGAGAAGAAGAAGAGGAAGAAGAAGAAGAAAAGAAGAAGAAAAAGAGAAGGAGAAGAGAAAAAAGAAAAAGAAAAAGAAGAAGAAGAAAAAGAGAATAATAATAAGAAGAAGAAGAAGAAAAAGAAAAAAGAAAAAGAAGAAGAAAGGAAAAAGAAGAAGAAAAGGAAGAAAAGAAGAAGAAGCAAAATAAAACATCATCCACACTATATTTTCCTTCGCTGTTCAATTACTTATTCATCTTTGCCTTCTCGTGTGAACAAAAGTTATTATCCTCCGTACCCAAGGTCAAAAAACAACCTACGATGAACAAATATCTTAAAAAAGCTTCGTCATTAACCGGTTCTGGGTCCTGGCTTTTTTTTTTTTTTTTTTTTTGACAAATTTGTATTAGGTTATATTTTTTTTTGATAAATTTTTATTAGCTTATATCTTGGTGTTTTTTTTTCGTTTTTAATAAATTATTTTTGACATTGAATCGACGTTTCCAAAACTGGCTTTGAAGATGTGAGGAGCGGGATGCTCTAGTGTTTTGTTATTGTTATTATTATTATCATTATCATTATTATTTCTATTATTATCATTATTATTATTACTATAATTATTAATATTATCATGATTTCTATTATTATTATTATTATCATTATTATCATCATTATTATTACTACTTCTATTATTATTACTACTATTATTATCATTATCCTTATTATCATTATTATTATTATTATTATTGCTACTACTATTATTATCATTATTATTATTATTATTATTATTACTACTACTATTATTATCATTATTATTATTTATTCATTCTTCATCTCCTAAATTTTATGACTTTTTTAAGTGCTCTTATTTTTATATGAAGATCTTTTCGACCTTGCTGATTTATATTTTTTCATTGATTCATATAATTATTTATCAATATTAAGATTCTTTTTGATAAAGTAACAATTCCTTCTGTTTATTAGTCTTAAGATGAATAAACTATATAGAATAAATAAGTATATAGACAAATAAAATAATATAATCAAAATCCTAATTCTCGATCTCGTCTATTTAATAAAATGAATAATTAAATCGGTAACGTTTAGAGACGAAATTACATTCTTCATAAGACTGCCGTTGCGTTCAGGTTCCGTGGACTGTTTTGTTCTGCGTTATTGTTTTTTTTTGTTCTTTCTTCTGTTATTTTCTGTTCTGTGTTTTTTGTTATTGTTTTTTTCTGTTGTGCTATTGTTTTTTGTTGTGTGTTCTGTTTTTTTTTTGTTGTGTTCTTTTTTTTTGTTTCTGTTGTTTTATTTGTGTTATTGTTTTTTTGTTGTTGTCTGTTCTGTTTTTTCTGTTCTTTTTTTGTTCTCTGTGTGCTGTTATATTCTGTTGTGTTCTTTGTGTTATTGCTTTTTTGTTCTCTGTGTTGTTTTCTGTTCTGTGTTGTGTTATTTTTTTGTTCTCTGTTCTGTTCTTTGTTTTTTTCTGTGTTCTGTTATTTGTGTTATTTTTATAATCTCTGTTCGGTTATTTTCTGTTCTGTCTTCTTTGTTATTGTTTTTTGTTGTTCTTTGTGTTTTTTATTTCTTTGTTTTCTATATTTTGTTATTGTTTTTTGTTTATGATCTCTACTTTTTTTGTCCTTTGTGTTCTATATTACTATATTTGTTCTCTACGTTACTGCTTCTTGTTTTCTGTTTCTGTTTCTGTTCTCTATGTTCTCTTCGTTACTGTTATTGTTCTCTATCTTCTCTTACATTTTTGTTCACTTTGTGTTTGTTCTCTATATTCTCTTCGTTACCGAATTGTTCTCTAACAACACGCCGACGAAACAACAGCAAGGACTGTCGAACAGCTAGTTAAGCATGTAGTTTAACCCTTATTAGAGTGACACACTGACCTCGCATTCACCCCCCCCCACCCCCCTCCAGCCCCTCCCCCTCCCACGTGCATTCCTTACCTATTAAGGTTGAGATTTGAATGACCATTCAATGTCAATTGGAAATGTAAGGATAAAAAGAGATTTAGTAACGGTTTATTCAGTAACGAGGCTGTTAGAGCAATACAACTTAGTAACAAGGTTGTTATAACCATATAGCTTATTCGGTGATTTAATGTTAAAATCATATAATTTGTTTAGCAATACAACTATTACTATTAAACAATTATTAATTAATGCAGTTATTACTATTATTATTAATACAACTATTACTATTAACTATTGTTATTGATATATATGAATGCTAATACATTGTAGATAAGATATCTTTCTTGTGAGCAGGTTTGTCTTTGATGGTTTGGTAAATTTATACGTTAATGTATATCCTGTGGTGATCACGTGCATGCTTCCTGATCAAGTAGAGTGTGAAAAAGAAATAGGAGCATTTTTTTGGATATCATTCTTTGAAGTAGAAAATATTAGGTGAGAGCAAAACGTTTAGCAAAGAAAGAAAGAAAGAAAGAAAGAAAAAAACGTTTTACTCTCACCAAACTGATGAGAGCAAAACGTTTAACAAAAAAACAACAACAAAAAAACGTAACTTCTATTTGCTGTCAAGGATTCTGGTATCATAATCTAGATCAAAAGACTATAAATAAGATAATGAATATTGAGAAAATTATTTACCAAAACTGAATTAAAACTTAAAGATTCCACGAGCTCCCATTTACGCAAAAAAGATACACAATCACCGAAGACTCAAACAACTTATTACCAAACAAAAAAAAAACAATCTCGTGACAAAAAATAAAACAACCCCATGCCAGAAATATAAACAACAAACAACAATAACCCCACGCCAAAAATACAACCAACAAACAACCTCGTACCAAACTTCAACAACAACAAAAAGTCCCGTCCTAAGCAACAACAACAAAAAGTCTCATCCTAAGCAACAACAACGAAAAACAAGAAACAAAAAGAACAACAACAAAAAGTCTCGTCCTAAGCAACAACAAAAAGTCCCGTCCTAAGCAACAACAACAAAAAACAAGAAACAAAAAGAACAACAACAAAAAGTCCCGTCCTAAGCAACAACAACAAAAAACAAGAAACAAAAAGAACAACAACAAAAAGTCTCGTCCTAAGCAACAACAAAAAGTCTCGTCCTAAGCAACAACAACAAAAAACAAGAAACAAAAAGAACAACAACAAAAAGTCTCGTCCTAAGCAACAACAAAAAGTCTCGTCCTAAGCAACAACAACAAAAAACAAGAAACAAAAAGAACAACAACAAAAAGTCTCGTCCTAAGCAACAACAAAAAGTCTCGTCCTAAGCAACAACAACAAAAAACAAGAAACAAAAAGAACAACAACAAAAAGTCTCGTCCTAAGCAACAACAAAAAGTCTCGTCCTAAGCAACAACAAAAAGTCTCGTCCTAAGCAACAACAAAAAGTCTCGTCCTAAGCAACAACAAAAAGTCTCGTCCTAAGCAACAACAAAAAGTCTCGTCCTAAGCAACAACAAAAAGTCTCGTCCTAAGCAACAAAAAGTCTCGTCCTAAGCAACAACAAAAAGTCTCGTCCTAAGCAACAACAAAAAGTCTCGTCCTAAGCAACAACAAAAAGTCTCGTCCTAAGCAACAACAACAAAAAACAAGAAACAACAACAACAAAAAAACTCCCGACCTCCTTTCGCCACAAGGTCAAAGTCGCCACACGGCCGCGTCCTCCGCCATCTTGACACCGGAAGTGAAGTCCATTTTCTGGGGATCTGGTTCTCCTTCCTCTTCTTTGGCGTGGCGGTGTTTCAGGAGGAGTGGGAGGGGGAGGGGGAGGGAAGGAGGGAGGGGAGAGGGGGGAAGGGGGGAAGGGGAGTGGGAGGAGAATGAGGAGGGATTGGGGAGGTGGAGTGGGAAGGGGGATGGGGGAGTGGGGGAGGGGGAGTGGGGAGTGGGAGTGGG
>NC_091550.1:4681621-4686621 GCF_042767895.1 Penaeus vannamei
TAAACTAATCTAACAATATATATCTTCTTTTTAGGTAAAATTATACTTTTATAAACCCAAATAGACTCATATTGGGTCGAATAAATGCCAAGAAATATCAATAAATTCGAATAAAATTTATCATGCAACGCCTTACTCGGTCCTTCGTCTGTCCGGTCAAACTGGTCATAAGGCGATCGCTTGAGAGGAAAGACTTGTAATTTCACCCTTCCGAGGTGGTTGGCATGGGAAGGGGGAAGGGGAGGAAGAGGAGGAGGAGGAGGAGGAGGAGGAGGAGGAGGAGGAGGAGGAGGAGGAGGAGGAAGAGGAGGAGGAGGAGGAGGAGCGGAAACAAGAGGAAGGAGAGGGCTGAGGGAGGGAGAAGGAGTACGAAGGAAGAGGGAGAGGAGGAGGAGGAGGTGGAGGAGGAAGAGAAGAGGGAAGAAAGAGAGAGAATAAGAAAGGATGCAGAAAAACGTTGAAAGAAGAAGAGAAAGGAGGAAAAAGAACAAGAAAATGAATAAAACAGATTAATGGACAGAATAATAATACGTGATATAACGAAATATAAAAGATTCTCCACAGAATAAGAAAACGTGGAAGAGAGAGAGAGAAAGAGAGAGAGAGAGAGTGGGGAAGAGAGAGAGAGAGAGAGAGAGAGAGAGAGAGAGAGAGAGAGACAGACAGACAGAGAGAGACAGAGAGAGGGAGGAAGAGAGAGAGAGAGAGAGAAAGAGAGAGAGAGAGAGAGAGAGAGAGAGAGAGAGAGAGAGAGAGAGAGAGAGAACATAAAAAAATAAAGAATTAAAATATATTAAAGGGAGCGAGATAGGGCAACGTAGAAGGCGAAGGGAGACGAACAGGGAGAGAGAGAATAGAAAAGGGAGATAGAGAAGGTAGAATTATCTTAAGGCAAAAGGGAAAAAGGGTGATAACAGGAAAGAGAAAAACAAGAATATGATTAAAAAGAGATAGAAGTTAGTGAGACTAAATACCATTGATAAATAGTTTTTATTTTTATTTTTTGGTTGCGAAGTAAAAGAATGAAAAGAAAGGAAGAGAGAGGGAGAGGGAAGGAAGGAGGGAGAGAGGGAAGGAGGTAGAGGGAGGGAAGGAGGGAGAGAGGGAAGGAGGGAGGAGAGGAAGGAGAGGTAGAGGGAGGGGAAGAGGGTGAAGAAGGAGGGAGGAGGGAAGAAGAGGGAGAAGGGGAGGAGGGAGGAGGAGATGGAGGGAAGAAGAGAGAAGAAAAAAAGAGATAGAGAGATAGAGAGAGAAAAAGGAAGAAAGAAAGAGAGAGAAAGAGGAGAGAAAGAAGAGAAAGAGAAAAGGAAAGAAGAGAGAATGCGAATGGCAGGTTTGCAAACTTGTCCTCCCGGCTTCTATTCCTGTTTCGTTGCATTCTTAGCCTCTCCTGCTTCCTCTCTTCTATAAACGCATACAAACAAGCACACACACATTTATATACATGTATATACATACATACATATATATATATATATATATATATATATATATAAATGTCTATGCAGATACACACACACATAAGTATATATATAAAAATAAATAAATAATTAAATGAATAAATATATATATATACATACATATATATATATATATATATATATATATATATATATGTATATACATATACATACACACACACACACACACACACACACACACATATATATATATATATATATATATATATATATATATATATATATATATATATATATATACATATAACTACACACACACACACACACACACACACACACACACATATATATATATATATAAATATATATATATATACACACACAGACACACGTACACACACACACACACACACACACATATATATATATATATATATATATATATATATATATATATATATATATATATATATATATATGCATATACATACATATATACACAAATATACATGTACATATACATAGGCACACACACACACACACATATATATATAGAGAGAGAGAGAGACAAAGACAGACAGACAGAAGCGAAGAGCATGCCCCTCCAAGGCCTATACAAGTACTTCTATAGCCCTTGTGCCCCTCCACGCTGGCTATGGCGCTACCTCGGCCTAGATTCGGATTATTCCCACAGGTCTATCCGTCAGCGATATTACTTCGTTGTTTCTCGGAGTATCCTTACCAAAACAATATTACTTTCTCTTTCTGCGTCTTCTTCCGTTCGCTCTCTCTCTCTCTTATGTCTTCTCTTCTCTTTTGTGTTTTATCTTTCTCTTCTGACTTCTCTCATCTTTTGTTTTTCCTCTTTCTCTTCTGACTTCTCTCCTATTTTGTCTTTTCTCTCTCTTCTGAGAGAGAAAAAGAGAAAGAAATTGACTGAGAGAGAGAGAGAGAGAGAGAGAGAGAGAGAGAGAGAGAGAGAGAGAGAGAGAGAGAGAGAGAGAGAGAGAGAGAGAGAAAAGAGAGAGAAAGTAGTGAAGTATTAATCATGTCTCTATACCACTACTTTCCTATCTCTCGCGGCGTCGTCTGAATCGAGGTCGAGGAAATCCTGCGACCCTTCACTCAACACCTCGCTCTGGGTCAACAAATATGACAATGAGGGAAAAAAGAGGAAGGAGAGGGAGGGAGGGAGGGAAGGAAGGGGAGTGGAGAGGGAAGGAGGGAGTGGGGAGGGGGAAGGGAGGGGGGAGGGTGGGTGGGAGGGGGAGTGGGGAGGGTGGGAGGAGAGGGGAGGATGGGAGGAGGGAAAGGAGGAGTGGGGATGGGGGAGGGGAGTGGGGAGGGGGAAAGGAGAGGGAGTGGAGGGGGAGGGAAAAAGAGGAAGGAAGGGAGGAGGGAGGGAAGGAGGGGGGTGGGGAGGGAAGAAGGGGGATGGGGGAGGGGAGGGAAGGAGGGAGGAGGGAAGGAGGAAGGGTGGGAGGGAGGGAGGGAAGAGGGAGGTAGGAGGGAGTGGGGATGGGGGAAAGGGGAGGGGGAGGGAGAGGGAAAGGAAGAGAGAGAGAGAGAGAAACATATTAAAGGAAATACACACGGTAGAAAAACAAAAACAAAGAAAGAGAGAAAAGAAACAGAGGCTTATCTTCACACACACTCCAAGATAGGAAATCACAGCGACCATTTATTTTATCTTTCTGTATCTACAAATATTTCACAAAAAAACAAAAGAAAATAAAGAAAAAAATAACATATTACACGATCACGCAATGGTCTAAAAGGAAGACGAAAATGGCCTCGTTATGCTCTGTCAATTTTCAGTGCGACAATTACTTAGAAATATTGAAGGTTATCGTACATCGCCAGAGGCACCGTCACGTTGCTAAATGCGGTTATCATTTTAGCGAAGAAAGTTATCGTACGGCGTTATCGTGCATCGCCATTTTTATTGATGGATTGTTCATCTTGATAGTCATGGCACGTTGATCTCTTGGTTATTATGGCTTGTTACTATCATCACTACGAGACAGAGGATATTATGATTGATGGAAACTATGGCTGTAGAGAAGCCGTAATAAACCCATTATTATTATCATTATTAATCATGCGTGTTACTTTCCCACCAAAATGCTAGCGTTGGCGGTTTTACAATAACAAAATGATCGCTATTTTATCAAATGCAGGAAGTATAGGCACAGCTACGAACCCATAAAATGGCGGTGTTAAAGGAACAATAGGTACCCCCTCCCTTCCTTTCCCTAGGCCTCACACGGGGCTCGAAAACCTGTGCAATTATCTGCCTTGATTAAGAGTAATGAGAATAATTTATATAGATAGATAGATAGATAAATATATAAACACACACACACACACACACACACACACACACACACACACACACACACACACACACACACACACACACACACACACACACACACACACTATATATATATATATTCTTATTTTCAAAGATGAGACATGCGCAGTGAGAAAGAAAAAAATCCATTAACGCTTCAAAATCACCGATCACAATCACCAGAAGACAAAAGACGATCGCAGTCCGAAGCCCTCAAGCGTTCCCGAAACAATACGTCCTAACTCTTGCAACAAGACGTAATGGCATGGATTCTCCCATGGAAAAGACTTTGACTCTGACACTATCCACTCTAACGACGCGGAAATCCACAAATCCACAAGCCAAAGTACCTCCTCCGCCTCAATTGTTTCCTCTGGACGAAAGACGGAGCGGAACGCGCGTCGCTTAGCCTATCTCGTTGAAATCTCTTTGCTGATTGGCTGGCGGGGATGAGATCCGCCTTTCCTATTGGTTCCGCGGCTCAGCCAGTTAGCCAATCAGATGTGAAGTTCGTGGATGGCGGGCAGAGGGAGATGGCGTTATAATAACAATGATGAATAAAAAAACAGGAGGAAGATGATGTGATAAAAGGGAATACAATTGTTATAACAGGAAAGAAGAGAGAAAAAATCGAGGGAAGAGATATTTTCAAGAGTCATCAGGTAAATAACTTTACGCAAAACAGGCATAGGGGGGAATTATCACAATGAAGAGAAATATCACATAAAATCTGAAAGACCCCCCCCCCCAGCCCCCGAAAAAAGAAATGAATAAATAATAACAACAATAACAATAACAAGATAGAATACATAAATGAAAAAGATCTTACAATCTGAACAGAACACGAATCACACCGAAACAACAAAGACACAAAGTAAACATTATAATAACGCCGATAGGGAAGAGGCCCACTTACCTCCCCCCCCGCCTCCCCCTTCTTGCCCCTCCCTCTCCCTCTTCTCCCTCTCCTTACCCCCCCCATTCTCCTTCCCTTCTCTCTTCTTCTTCTATATCTCACCCTTCACCCTCCCTTCCTCTACCTTGTCTTTCTCTCCACCTTTTCCTTCTTGCCTTCCCCTCCTCCCTTTCTCTTCCCTCTCACCCTCTCACCCTTCCCTCCCCTCTTCTCGTTCCCTTTCCCCTCCCCCTCCCTCCTCCCCCTCCCCCCCTTCCCCTCCCCACCTCAACCCCAATTCCAATATTTTATGTTTTATGACGAATTA
>NC_091550.1:4699121-4700739 GCF_042767895.1 Penaeus vannamei
GTGAGCATATTACACGCAAAGAAGATTCCCAGCATTGATATTATGCATTTTTTCCGTTATGTTTATATAAAAAGATTAACAATATCGGTGCAATAGCTGGGTAATGTTTTTATACAATCGAAAAGCCATTAAGACAGTTATGAATACAAATGAATTAGATGATGAAAGAGGGGTGATTTCAGCATGAAGAGTATTGCACGATACATCATACATACACATTCAGGTGCACAACACACGTGGAAGGGTATTGGTGCAAACACTGTAATTCGGCTCGGATTAAACAGCATCTACGAGTATTAAGATTGATATTAAGTGAGAATATATAAATACGTCTTTTAAGTCAATTTAGAAGGAAGACTGTGACCGCCTTTTCTCTTTATCTATCTCAGAAGGATAAGGTATTAACAAAGAAAGATCTCAGAAGAAAAAAAAAATTACACCGTAATTGATATTGCATTGTTTGCAATGTCAAACTGAATTAGGCCGAGCTTCCGGTCATTAAGGCTGATTTCCGTAACATCCGCTAACTGGTGATTAGTCGTCCAGGGGTGACAGGTCCTTATCAACCTCCCTACGTGATATAGATAAGGAATCGCCCTCCTGTTGATCAAAATGTGGATAAACCTTGATGTACTTTTCTGTCATTTTCGATAACCTGCTATTTTCACCCTGCAAACTTGTGCAAAGATACGTGAGATTATGCATCTCTGCGTATGTATACTCGTGTATCTGTGTAAATGAACACATTTGTGAAAATATATGCAGAAACACAGATAGACATGAACTCTCTCTCCTCATTCTCTCTCTCTCTCTCTCTCAGTCTCTCAGTCTCTCTCTCTCTCTCTCTCTCTCTCTCTCTCTCTCTCTCTCTCTCTCTCTCTCTCTCTCTCTCTCTCTCTCTCTCTCTCTCTCTCTCTCTTCCTCTCTCTCTCTTGCTCTGTCTCTGTCTCTGTCTCTGTCTCTCTTTCTCTCCCCTCACACACACACACACACACACACACACACACACACACACACACACACACACACACACACACACACACACACACACACACACACACACACACACACACACGCACACGCACGCACGCATAAACACACACACATCACAATCATACTAAAAATAACTTCAAATTAAATTTACTTTCTTCACACTAATAGCAAACTTAGCGGGAACTTCTCGTGACATTTATAGAATTGTGTAAGTTTCTCGCAAATAGTCGCGACAGATATTCACCCTTGAAATAAAGGACAAACCATAAAAAAGAAGAAAAAAAAGAGAGAGAAAAAAAGAAAAAAAAAATCTTGTGACTAAAAATGGGTTGCCAAATACTCTATGATTTACATTTTTTTTTCCTATTTACTCATAAATTAAACTAGTTGCAAGTGAGTTTGAGGATGATTAAGATACGTCAATGATCTCTTTCATAATAGCATTTTTAAAAGATAAATTGAATAGGCATTTGTGTGTGTGTGTGTGTGTGTGTGTGTGTGTGTGTTCGTGCCTGTGTGCGTCCGAGCGTGCGTGCATGTGTCTAGCAGCGTGTGTACGTGCGTGTGTGCTTGTATCCTCCCATGATTATGAACTCTTGCAGCCCTCTTATGGACATCCATGTAC
>NC_091550.1:4706239-4708739 GCF_042767895.1 Penaeus vannamei
TAGTATGTAATGTTTTTGGTTATTTTTTACATCAGGATTCCAAATGACATTCTAATGCTATAAAATCATAGGTAAGTATTGCAAGGCTAATATGGTAAATTTAAAGTATTTTAATATCCTCAAAGTTCAATATCTAAGATGATAGATTTTAACATAATAACATCATGCATAAAGATGTTTCACATTCATTCTCCAACATACTTTTATCACAAATAAGAATATATACTTGTATCACAGAAATATTTCATACAAACAAATGATTGACTTATACTTCACTTACAGTATCAGGGTATAAGTCACCAATACAAATACCACAATCTCAAGTTTTATCGCCTCTCTCAACACAACGTCACCCTAAATGAAATCAAATTACTTAAATGCGAATATGTAGTTAAATTCAACGGATTTACTTCACGCAGCTCAACACAACGGGTAAATTGTTTATCCCAGCACATACCATCTACGTGACTGGCTCATTAAATATTTCACACCTTTATAACGCGCTTCTCCGGTACTTCTGTTACCTATTACTGCTTAAATACCTACTCTGGACAACCACATATATTTAGTACAATACGGCGAGAACTGTTCATCACTAATAAGCAGGAAATCTTAGAATTACCGTATATAATCTAGGCGACTGCCATACGACACAGTAGCGAATCAAGGTCAGAGGAGCATCGCCTTGCGCAATGGTAAACAAACAAAAACAAATGACTTTCTCTCCTCTAAATACATGATTATTATTTTTAATGATTATATACATACACACACACACTCATATATATATATATATATATATATATATATATATATATATATATATATATATATGAGTGTGTGTGTGCATGTATGAATGTATATATATTATATATGTATACATGCCTATGTTAAATCGAGGCTAAGAGTAAGATTTGGATTTCAAGGCTAGACAGGACCTTTCCCACAACGGGTGATGACAGTCATAGGAAGGTCATCTGTTGACCTTATCACGTCCATTGACATGCTGGTGACAGTTATGATGAGCTTGTTCTTCATCTTAAAAAAAAGAAAAAGAAAAAAGAAATTGAGAAGAAGGAGAAGAAGAAAGCCTCGGAGAGAAAGAGAGAGATAGAGAGCAGGCGCAGAAAGGTTTCTCTCAGCGTATATAAACAAAATATTCCGAAGTGTCTAACCCAGTTCTCTCTCTCTCTCTTTCTCTCGCTCCCTATGTAAACAGCTGATTCCGAAGATGGCGACGACGAGACCGTTCGCCTTCGCCGTTCTCTTCCTCTCCTCTCCTCTCCTCGACGTCCTGGCTTCCGCGGCGACGGCAGGAGAGGCAGAAGGACTTGGCAACGGCTTCTCGAAGGAGTCGGTCGTGTCCTTCGTGGCGAGTCGAGTGAGGAGGAGTCAGGAGAGTTTGAGAGCGACGGCGACGGGGCTCCAAGATCCTCCAGGAATCAATGTAGGTTCCGTTTGCTTCTCGCTGGAAAGAGGGGACAGGAATACGTATAATAGTTTGCTAAGTTTTATTTTTTTCCCCTCTTTTCTTCATGCAGTTTGGTGTTTGCTTCGTCGTTTTCTTGCAAAACAAAGCTGAAAAGAGACACAAATGTGTACCCAGACTATATCTCTTTCTCTCTACAAACACACAGACTACGTGTCAGGCTCATTAATTATTTGACACCTTTATAACACTTCTCCGGTATTTCTGTTATTTATTGCTGCTTGCATACATACTCCGGACAATCACGTATATTTAGTACAATACGGCGAGAACTGTTCATCACAAATAAGCAGGAAATCTTAGAATTACCGTATATAATCTAGGCGACAGCCATACGACACAGTAGCGAATCGTCAGAGGAGCATCGCCTTGCGCAATGGTAAACAAACAAAAACAAATGACTTTCCTCTAAATACATAAGGTTATTATTTTCAATGATTATATACATACACACAGACTCATATATATATATATATATATATATATATATATATATATATATATATATATATATATATATATGAGTGTGAGTGTGTGTGTGTGTGTGTGCATGTATGAATATATATATACATTATATATGTATACATATCTGTGTGTTAAATCGAGAAACGCTAAGAATAAGGTTTGGATTTCAAGGCTAGACAGGACCTTTCCCACAACGGGTGATGGCAGTCATAGGAAGGTCATCTGTTGACCTTATCACGTCCATTGACATGCTGGTGACAGGTATGATGAGCTTGTTCTTCATCTTAAAAAAATAGAAAAAAGAAATTTAGAAGAAGGAGAAGAAGAAGAAAGCTTCGGAGAGAAAGAGAGAGAAAGAGAGCAGGCGCAGAAAGGTTTCTCTTAGCGTATATAAGCAAAATATCCCGAAGTGTCTGACCCAGCTGTCTCTCTCTCTCTCTGTCGCTCCCTATGTAAACAGCTGATTCCGAAGATGGCGACGACGAGACCGTTCGCCTTCGCCATTCTCTTCCTCTCCTCTCCTCTCCTCGGCGTCCTGGCTTCCGC
>NC_091550.1:4713739-4721239 GCF_042767895.1 Penaeus vannamei
CTCTCTTTCTCTGTTTGTCTGTCTGTCTGTCTGTCTCTCTCTGTCTCTGCCTCTGCCTCTCTCTCTCTCTCTCTCTCTCTCTCTCTCTCTCTCTCTCTCTCTCTCTCTCTCTCTCTCTCTCTCTCTCTCTCTCTCTCTCTCTCTCTTTCTCTCTCTCTCTCGTTTTGTCTATAAATTTGTCTGTTAATCTGTCTGCTTCTCTATCTCTCTCGAGAAGGAGAGGGCGAGAACGAGAGAGAGAGAGAGAGAGAGAGAGAGAGAGAGAGAGAGAGAGAGAGAGAGAGAGAGAGAGAGAGAGAGAGAGAGAGAGAGAGTGAGAGAGAGAGGAGTGGTGAGTGAGTGAAGTGAGTAAGTGAGAGTGAGTGAGTGAGTGTGAGAAAGAGTGAGAGAGACTGTGTGTGTGTATGTGTGTGTGAGAGAGAGAGAGAGAGAGAGAGAGAGAGAGAGAGAGACAGAGAGAGAGAGAGAGAGAGAGAGAGAGAGAGGGAGAGAGAGAGAGAGAGGGAGAGAGAGGGAGAGAGAGAGAGAGAGAGAGAGAGAGAGAGAGAGAGAGAGAGAGAGAGAGAGAGAGAGAGAGAGAGAGAGAGAGAGAGAGAGAGAGAGAGGAGAGAGAGAGGGAGATAGAGAGAAGGGAGAGGGAAAGAAAGAGCGAGCGAGAGAGAAACAACGAGAGAGAAAGAGAGCAAGAGAGAGAGAGGGAGAGAGAGAGCGAGAGCGAGAGCGAGAGCGAGAGCGAGAGCGAGAGCGAGAGCGAGAGCGAGAGCGAGAGCGAGAGCGAGAGAGAGAAAGAAAGAGTAAGAGCAAGAGAAAGAGAAAGAAAGAAAGAAAGAAAGAGAGAGAGAGAGCGAGAACGAAAGAGAAAGATACAAACAGACAGATACACAGATGGATAGATCATTAAACAGACAAACGATAGATACACAGATAGACGATCTACTACCTACACATATTTAATGAATCTCTCAGGAAGTAATCAATTAAAAAATATCGTTTAGTTTCATACACTACGATACCCTGACAATGATAATAATAAGAGTAAAATAGCAATAATGATGATAATAAATGATTATAACAATACTGAAAATGACGATAGTGGTGACAAATAACCAATAATGACAACAATGCAAAAAAATAGAATAAATAATAATTATAATGAACAAATGAAATTAGAAATAAGCATAATGATAAATAAAAAAAGGAAAAATAAATGAAATAAAGAATAATAATGTTAAGAAAAAACTTGTCTAGTTGTCGCTTCTTCGTTACGAAATTTCTTGCTTAAATACTCCTCTCCCTTCAACTCACGCCGTCCTTCGGTTGGTTCTCTCTCTCTCTCTCTTTCTCACTCTCTTTCTTTCTCTCTGTCTCTCTCTCACACTCTCTTTCTCTCTGTCTCTCTCACACACATTTCTCTGTCTCTCTCTCTCTGTTTCACTCTTTCTCTCTCTCTCTCTCTTTCACTCTCTTTGTCTCTCTCTCTCTCTTTCTCACTCTCTTTCTCTCTGTCTCTCTCACACACATTTCTCTGTCTCTCTCTCACACACACTCTCTCTCTGTTTCACTCTTTCTCTCTCTCTCTCTTTCACTCTCTTTGTCTCTCTCTCTCTTTCACACACACACACTCTCTCTTTCTCTCCCACACACTCTCTCTTTTTCTCTCTCACACTTTCTTTCTCTCTCTCTCTCTCATTCTCTTTCTTGCTTGCTCTCTCTCTTGCTTAAATTCTCCTCTCCCCTCAAGTCACGCCATCCTTCCGTTTGTTGAGTCAGCAACCTTTGTCTCTCTCTCTCTTTCTCTCTCCCCCTTTATTTCTTTCTTTCTTTTTCCTTTTCTCTCTCTATCTTCCTAACTTGAATTCTCTCTCTCTCTCTCTCTCTCTCTCTCTCTCTCTCTCTCTCTCTCTCTCTCTCTCTCTCTCTCTCTCTCTCTCTCTCTCTCTCTCTCTCTCTCTCTCTCTCTCTCTCTCTCTCTATATATATATATATATATATATATATATATATATATATATATATATATATATATATATATATATGTATATTCCTCCCTCTCTCTCTCTTTCTCCGCTTGTATGTTACTCTTTCTCTCTATAATCCGCGGAAGACCATTGTTTTCTTCGAATTTCCTTAATCTAAAGCATTGTGCCTCGTAGAGCATTTTACATAGTACATATGTATGTAGGTAGCTTATAAGTTTCTTTCGTTTGGTATGCCTCTTCAAAATTCCATATCTACATGTCTGTTAGTTCAAGCTCTGTAAAGAAGAAGAAGAAGAAGAAGAAGAAGAAGAAGAAGAAGAAGAAGAAGAAGAAAGCAGCGCCTTATCCTTAACATCCTCGAAATAATAATAATAATAATAATAAGAAAAAACAGCTTTTCTCTCGATATTCCCTTTCTTTCCGCCTGGCTCGATTGTGCTAAAGCTTCACCTTCTCCAGCGGCCAATCAACCACCTAAGCGTCGCTGTGTCCTTGCAGGTGTTCACCCTGGAGGAGGAGGTCCTGACTTCGAGGTCCACGTGGTCGAGGGCTCTGTGCGACGCCTACATCTTCGTCGTGGGCGAGGGAGACGCCCTTCTGCGCCACGCGGACGTCAGCCACTACCACGACCACGACCCCCACAGCCACGACCCGCATCCGTACTGGAACTACCGCGCCTTCCACCTGGTCCTTCTCCTCGGGGAGGGCGAGGGGGCGCTGCTGCCCTCCGAGGTCGCCGGCCTCTACAACTTCAGGAAGACCGAAAACCTTCTGGTCCTCCAGCGCGGGCGAGGCGGCGACATCCTGGCATGGACGCACCTGCCGTTCTCTCGAGGCGCCGTCAGGGTTTTCCTCGTTGACACCTGGAGGCGCGGGAGGTTCCTCAAGGGGCGCGACCTCTTCCCGGAAAAGCTGGATAACCTGCAAGGCTTCCCGCTGCGCGTCGCCACCTTCGAGCACCCGCCGAGCGTCGTGTATCAGCACGACGAGGACGACCCGCGGAAGGTGCTGGACCGCCTGGGCGTGGACATGCAGATCGTGCAGACGCTCGCCGGGGCCAGGAACTTCAGCCTGGAGTTCACGGAGGTCAGCCACGACGAGCTGTGGGGCTACGAGCTGCCCAACGGGACGTGGCTGGGCCTCGTGGGGCAGGTGTTCTACGAGAAGGCGGACGTCGGCGCCTGCAACATGTTCCTGGACCTGCACCGCTGGCGGCAGGTCGACTACTCGGTGCCCTACAACTTCGAGCGCGGGTGCTTCGTGGCGCCGGCGCCCAAGCCGCTCGTCAACTGGCAGGCGCCGCTGCTGCCCTTCTCAGGCCTCACCTGGGCGTCCATCGCCGTGGCCCTGGCGCTCTGCGGCGGCCTGCTCTACGCGGTGGTGGCGCTGTCCTCGCAGGCGGAGTTGCCGGAGTTCCGCAGCGTCGTGCACGACTACCTGTACATGGCGGCGGCCTTCACCATGCGCGCGCCCCACATCCGCCCGTCGCAGCCGCCCGTCCGCGTCTACGTGGGCTTCGTGTGGCTCTTCTGCCTGATCCTGGCCACGGCCTACTCGGCCAACCTCGTGGCCTTCCTGTCCTCCAACCAGATGTCGGCGCCCGTCGACACGCTCGAGCAGCTCTCCAGGAGCGGCCTGAGGATCGGCGGCCACGCCTTCTGGAAGACTCAGTTCTCGGCGTCCATCGACCCGCTCGTCAGGGACTTCTCGAACGTCCTCGAGAGCGACGTGGAGCTGAGCTCCCTCTTCGACCGCGTCGAGGGCGGCGAATTCGCCCTGATTGAGAACAAGCAGTACCTGGAGCTGCAGGCGGGCGCGCGCTTCACCTACGGCAGCAGGACCACCATCCGCATCGTGCCGGAGTGCCTGCTGCCCTACAGCATCGGCCTCGCCTTCCAGAAGAACTCGCCCCTCAAGAGGAACTTCGACGGCGTCATCCTGCGCCTCTTCGAGTCCGGCGTCCTGCAGAAGTGGAAGGAGGAGGTGGTCACCTTCTACCGGCGCCAGTACTCCGGCAGGAAGCTGGACGACGAGTTCGCCAACACGCGAGTGAGGCCGCTCGAGCTGACGCAGCTGCAGGGCGTCTTCTTCGTGCTGGGGCTCGGCTACGTGGCGGCCGCCCTGGCGCTGGCCGGGGAGGCGGTCGTCAGCCTCTACACGCCCTCACCCTGACGCCCGAAGCCTCCTTCAGCGCCTCCTTCTGCAGCGCCAGTGAGGAGGAGGAGGAGATGGCGGGTGCGGTCGCGTGCAGTTCTGGATTAGCAAGATAATAGTCATGAAATTTGATCAGATATTAGCTATGTTGATGAATAGATTAGAAAGATATTCATGAAATCGATCAGATATTAACCAGATTGACATCTATCGTGATTAAAAAGGTCATATTCATGGAATTTGCCCTTTATTACCCAAAATAATTCCATATGCCGTCCTAATGATTAATACTTTTATCCACCATGATTGTACTTTTACATCAGCACTAAACAAAACACGAACAAAGTTGTGATTATAAAAACATCAATAGTAAAACAACACATATATTTACAAGCACAAACACACATACATACAAGCACAAACACACACATACATACAAGTTCAAACACACACACACATGCAAGCACAAACACACACACACACACAAACCCACACACAAACAAACACACAGACCCACACACAAACACACACACAAAACAAAAATTCACGGAAAATTAGTAAAAAATACCTTACCTTTTTTTTCTTTATTTCCATAAAAATCTCTTCCAACTGCTTTAATTTTGTTGTTGCTTTTGTTATCATCACCATCATCATCATCCTTATTATCAGCATTATCATTATTCCTTCCATCATCCAGACAAACGAAGAAGAAACAAAACAAAATTAATAAACCAGTGTGCATTCTGAACACTTTTGGGGTCACCTTGGAGAAACTAGCCATGCTGCTCTCTGACACAATGCTTACTTGAGATGTTTTATGATGTAGGCATGGTTATTAAGGGTGATGTTGTTGTTTTGTTATTATTGTTGTTTTCATTTTCTTATTATTATTGTCATGATTGTTAGTATCGTCGTTGTCTTTGTGATCGTAATTATTATCGTTATCTTTATCATTATCGTTATATTTGTTATCATTATTATTCATATCATTATCATTATTATCATTTTTTATCATTATTATTTTTGTCATTATTATCTTTACTACTACTACTACTACTACTACTACCATTACCATTATTATAATTATTACCAGAATTAGTATTATTATCGTTATCAATATTCTCATAAATATTTTCATTATTTTATTATTATTATTATTATGATTATTATTATTATTATCATTATTATTACTAATATTATCATTATCATAACTGACATTATCATATTTGCTACCATCAATATTATCATTGTTATCCTTATCGTTATTGTTATCATTACCGTAATTGTTATTACTGTTCCTATTATTAAGATTATTATCACTGTTGTTATTACCATTATCATCACCATTATTATCATTATCATAATCATTTTCATTGTTATCATAATCATTGATATTATTATTATCCTAAATCAATAAAATAATAATGATAGTATCATTAATGTTGTTATTTTTATTTTTATCATTGTTAACGTCACATTATCATATTTACTACAATCCTAATTATTGATATAAATATTATTATCATCATTAACCATCATCACCAGCAGTATTAATATCATCATTATCAGTATCATCACTGTCATTACAACTCTCATAAAAAGAAATATAAGGAATCTCAACATTCTAACATCACATCAGTCATCACTATCATTTCTATAAAGATAATCCCAGTCATCACCATCATTTCTATAAAGATAGTCAACCCAGTCATCACTATCATTTCTATAAAGATAGTCAACCCAGTCATCACCACCATTTCTATAAAGATAGTCAACCCAGTCATCACTATCATTTCTATAAAGATAGTCAACCCAGTCATCACCACCATTTCTATAAAGATAGTCAACCCAGTCATCACCACCATTTCTATAAAGATAGTCATCCCAGTCATCACTATCATTTCTATAAAGATAGTCATCCCAGTCATCACTATCATTTCTATAAAGATAGTCAACCCAGTCATCACTATCATTTCTATAAAGATAGTCATCCCAGTCATCACTATCATTTCTTATAGTCAACCCAGTCATCATCATTTCTATAAAGATAGTCATCCCAGTCATCACTATCATTTCTATAAAGATAGTCATCCCAGTCATCACTATCATTTCTATAAAGATAGTCATCCCAGTCATCACCATCATTTCTATAAGGATAGTCATCCTAGTCATCACTATCATTTCTTATAGTCAACCCAGTCATCACCACCATTTCTATAAAGATAGTCATCCCAGTCATCACTATCATTTCTATAAAGATAGTCAACCCAGTCATCACTATCATTTCTATAAAGATAGTCAACCCAGTCATCACCACCATTTCTATAAAGATAGTCAACCCAGTCATCACCATCATTTCTATAAAGATAGTCAACCCAATCACTATCATTTCTATAAAGATAGTCAACCCAGTCATCACTATCATTTCTATAAAGATAGTCAACCCAGTCATCACCATCATTTCTATAAAGATAGTCAACCCAGTCATCACTATCATTTCTATAAAGATAGTCATCCCAGTCATCACTATCATTTCTATAAAGATAGTCAAACCAGTCATCACTATCATTTCCATAAAGATAGTCAACCCAGTCATCACTATCATTTCTATAAAGATAACCCAGTCATCACTATCATTTCTATAAAGATAACCCAGTCATCACTATCATTTCTATGAAGATAACCCAGTCATCACTATCATTTCTATAAAGATAGTCAACCCAGTCATCACTATCATTTCTATAAAGATAGTCATCCCAGTCATCACTATCATGTCTATAAAGATAGTCAACCCAGTCATCACTATCATTTCTATAAAGATAGCCATCCCAGTCATCACTATCATTTCCATAAAGATAGTCAACCCAGTCATCACTATCATTTCTATAAAGATAGTCAACCCAGTCGTTACCATCATTTCTATAAAGATAACCCAGTCATCACTATCATTTCTATAAAGATAACCCAGTCATAACTATCATTTCTATAAAGATAACCCAGTCATCACTATCCCTTCTGTAAAGATAACCCAGTCATAACTATCATTTCTATAAAGATAACCCAGTCATCACTATCCCTTCTGTAAAGATAGTCATCCCAGTCATCACTATATCACAGTAAACAACAAAGCCACAAATCTTCTAGTTACCTTGTCAACTAAACAACAAAGTAAACAACAAAGTAAACAACAAAGTAAACAACAAAGTAAACAACAAAGTAAACAACAAAGTAAACAACAAAGTAAACAACAAAGCCACAAATCTTCTAGTCACTTTGTCAACTAAACAACAAAGTAAACAACAAAGTAAACAAAGTAAACAACAAAGCCACAAATCTTCTATTCACTTTGTCCTGGCTTCCTCTCTGG
>NC_091550.1:4756239-4761239 GCF_042767895.1 Penaeus vannamei
CCCCTGTGACCCCTGCGTTTGAACTCTGAAGGCGATATGTCGTTTTCTCGCCTTGAGACCGGGATCATTAAGGCCAACCGGGGGTGAAGGCCTTCCAATAGGTCTTGATTACATGATGTATAATTGCATGAAGTTCCGCACCTCAGGTCAGTACTTCTGTGATCGTTGGACAGCCTTGGCTCTATCACCTACTCGTTATTTTACAAAACTTGGCTGGTATTTTATCTCTATTTCTGAAATGGGTGACCTGTGAACTTGGCCCAATAATGCCTTCAATTGGTGTTTCTAGCTACAAAAACGATCAAAATGCTTAATCGTTGCTATATAAACTTAGCGAGAATGCGAGTTCAAGTAGAATCAGCTGCAACATGGTTTAGATTGAAGTCAAATCCGATAACAGCGCTCTTGAATTTATCAACACCAAAAAAAGTGAAAACCTAAATTGACAACTAAATCTGACCTTACGTTATTTACCCTATCTAACGTAACCTGCGACTGGTGCAAGATATGGGACTAGTTTAATCAAGCCTCCCCATATTGGTTCTTGATTTTATATGTAGTTCTGCATTGCATTAAGATAATGAATAATGGGGACGTGGCTTTTTGCAACCTTAGGGTTTGCACTGGCTAGATCCTCTCAGCTAGTTCAGCTGCGATTGAGTACCTGCATCAGCATGTTGGGGTCAGAGCAGTGGGGGAAAGGAACTGACCGCCCTACCATCTCATCCCGTGGCATTCCGCTGTTCCTCTACAAACATGTCCCCTACGGCCACTTAGGTGCGGGACTTGACTTGGTGTACGTAAGGATATACAATTATCATAAATGAAAAAGAACACAACGTTTATAAGATTTATTGAAAATCAACTGATGCAAATCACAGAAAACGTGAATTTCGGGCACGCTCCTTCATTTCGAGTGACTTGTGCACCGTAACAAGCAAACATGAAGAGGACTAAATCATGTTGTGAACTTCAAAATGAAGTAAATGAGATATCAAATGTAAACACTAAGACTTCCTTCCTCTGGACATTTCTTCACTTGATCATGAGTAAACACAGAACATAGCATCTGAGTGATAAGTATGAGGGATGGGTGAAGGGTGTTCGGGAAGCTACAACTCACTACATCCATATCTACACATTCCGAAGTTCCTATTTTGGTTCAATCGAAAGGGGCACACGGCCTATTTCTCATTTTTTTGTTTTTATCAATGTTTCCTTTCCTATATTTCTCTCCCTCTTATAGAAAGAGCTATCGCGAAGGTCTTGCCGTTGCTTGAGTATCCCCCGCGCAGGTCCCTAGAGATAGCAGAGGCCCTCGTTCTGGTGGCACCACTGCGGCTGGATGCGGTCGGCCATGATGCCCCTCGCCACCATGCGCTGCCGCTGGTGGATGAGGCGGGTCTCGGCCGGCTCCCAGTTGTGGCTCGGGTTCGTCCATAGGCGCTCAGCGAGGGCGGCTCCGCGCGGCCACAGCTGGAAGAGGGCAACGGGTTATGTTAGTCTAGACAGGAGAAAAAGGGAAACACTACTGAAGATTCTGGAAAAGTCAACTGACTCAATGGAAATATAATATGATAAGCAAGGGACAAGGTGACAGGTCCTGTCAACAGCTTCAAGAAGGTATTACCCTTTTCAAACCTGTTTCTTAAATTAGTATTTTTGAACAACAATTCCCATATATTTTGAATGAACATGAATAGTTAAATCAGGGTTTCATGGAAAAGAGGAAAACTGTACTTCGCAAATTATGTTACATTGCAATTTAAAAAAATTATATGAATATATGGACTGTGATAATTAACTGATTCATGTACGTATAAATCGGCATCATTAATGTATATATCTGCAATTAATATAGAAAATAACTTACTCTTGAGTCAAGCGAAGTTTCGTCGACCTGTTCTGACCACAGAGCAGCTTCACCTCCCAAGATGCTGTTAGTGTAGGTATTTCCCGTCAGGTTGGCGGCAATCTCATGGGGGTTGTTGTCGTAGACGGCCTGCCATCCCTTGTAGGGGCTGCACCAGTTGTTGCCCTCGCCGACCCAGGCGCCGAAGCCGCAGTCCAGGTACCAGTGGTCGTAGTTGGAGAAGATGACGCGGAAGTTCTTCTCCAGGAGCTCGCCGATGAGCTTGTCCGTCCCCGTCGTCCAGATCTGGATGATGTACTTGGTGGGGTCGAGGTACTGGTCGGCGCGGCCTTCCTCCGTCAGGTGGGACGTCCACAGGATGCCAGGAACCTCTTTGCCGGCGTTGGCGGCGGTGAGGAGCTGGCGGGACTTCTCCTGGAACACGCTCCACTGGTTGTAGTAGGCGTCGGCGTCGCGGCCGAAGTTGTTTTCGTCCATCCAGCTGGTGATTTCGTCCGTGGTGTTCCAGCAGTTGAGATTCACCTGCAGTGCCACGGGGCATTATCACTGGGCACTGTTCTAGCATTAGGAGCTTTGCACTTACAAGCATTAAGCAGATGATTTTGCAACTCTTTTTCATCAATGGAACATAACTTTAAGGCATACTCTACCTCGTCTCCCCCGTAGTGGAAGAGGTCGATGGGGCTGAAGAGCTCCACCATCTCGTTGTAGATCTGGCCGAGGACGTCGTACATTTTGGGGTTGGCCAGGTTGAGCTGTCCGCAAGGAGGCTCCACGCAGTAGGATTGCCAAGGCTCCTGAAAGACAAGACAATAAAATAAAATGGCATGTTTCCCGTGCAAGTGTAAAAGCCATGCAATGGAGTAATTTCTTGCTACAGTATGTAACTCAGAGCAAAATAATAATCAGTATGTATCCGTATACATAGAAATACTAATGTATCTCTCACCTGGTTCACACAGACAGCCAACTTGCCCAGTCCTTGTTTTTCTCCCCACTGGAATCCATTGCCGACGTGAGCGGGGGCGTCGAACTCGGGCAGGACGCGGATGCCCCGGACTCTGCCGTACTCCACCAGGTGGCGGACGACTGCTGGGTAGTAGACCTGACGAGAACTGTAGGCGCCGTAGTAGGCCATTTTGGGGAGTGTCTCGAGGTAGAGCGGGAACGAGTGAGAATCGGTGATGTGCCAGTGGAAGGTGTTGAGCTTGTTGGCCGCCATGGCATCCAGTGTCCGCTCGATGGACTTGACGTCAAAGAAATTCCTTGAGGTGTCCAGGAGGATTCCGCGGTAGGCGAAGGCCGGCGAGTCCTCCACAGTGGCGTCGTTGACGACCATGAGGGTGTCTCTGTTCTCCTCATACTCTGTCAACTGCGTTAGCGTCTCAAGGGCGTGGCGGGCGCCGAAGTAGGATGGCGCGATGATTTGGGCTGTGGTGGTGGAACCGCTGGTGGACACCCTGAGGGTATAGGATTCGTCGGTGTTGAGACCAAGGCGGGTTTCGCCGCCCTCCACGGTGATGTCCAGGTGAAGTTTGTGCGCAACGGTGGCTGGGTCCCAAGGGCCCACCCAAGGGGCCCAGCCCTTGCTGTACTCCGGATGGTGGCGATGTAGGTTGTCCTTGAATATCCTGACAGCCTGGTCAAGCAGCGAACACACGCCCTGCTGGCATGTTGTCTTCTGCGTCACGTTGGTCGGAATGAATTCTACGACATTGTCACCGACGACGGCCTTCGTCGGGCGCGGCCACAGCACCCCCACCTCACCGCAGGTCAGCTTGCAGAAGTTGAGAGTCCGAGATTGCGATACGCCCGTGTTCTCCTCCTTAACGCAGGTGCTGTTCACGCACTTGTAACCCCACGGAGAGGGCAGCCTGAGGCGAGAGAAAATCAGTGCAGGAACTTACAATAACACTGTGACTCCACCTATTTGTCTAATTATCACGCAAAATGTTTTATTCTGACAATATTTGAATATATCCTTGCATTCGATATTAGGACTAGTTATTTTAATAATTCTTGCTTTAACACTAATACTTAATGAAAAATACTGAATACCAAATAAGAATACCGAATAACAAATGCATTTCTCCAGAAATATTCTGAATAAAATTAAAAAGTTAATAACGCAAAATGTAAGTAGATATATAGACATTTAGACATAGAGAGATGAATTTTGTATTGTAAGCTATTGAAGTACATAAGCTCAAAACAAATCAGTGATTGATATATATACGATATATCATATTTATTACAATATGCCTTATCTAAATAATTTGGGAACAGCACAGTATTGCTGAATCTCTTAGACTAGAAAAAATCTTATGTAAACTGGATAAACCTTGTCAACCTAGGCATGGCTAACTGTTTCAGACAATCACATATTTCAATAGAACGTGTCAGGAATATCATATTGATAAATTTCTACTGGTGTTTTAGTACATCTACTATCATCGCATTATAGTTTGGTCAGTATGTTTATGAGATGTAATACTGTATCCATCTTTTTCATACAATTCATACATAAATAGCGAATTAGCATTCCCATTTTTTGTTGGAAATAGAAAAATAATAAATGATTTAAAAACGCGGCAAATTTGAATGTTGATAGGCCGGGGAATGGCGCAGATGACGTCATCAACCTTGCGCGCTCCCGTTTTCTTTCGCTCCAAGGCGGCCGTAGGGCAGACCTTGCAGTTCTTAACATAGATGGTAATTTGCGCTTAATTGCTAGTATTTCTCAGAGAAAATTATCATGAGTAAGTATGATAATTACAAAACAATAATGAATATATATATATATATATATATATATATATATATATATATATATATATATATATATATATATATGCAGGGATGCATGATAAATCATTTGGAGGTATGTAATTGCTCAGTGTAGAAAAGTAAAGTATATATATATATATTTTTTTCTGGAGGGGGGGAGGGTAATCAGTTACATTGACATACAACAAATTCGTCATATAAATATACATATAAATGAATGTATTACACTGTATTGAAATATAAGGCCATATGTGTATCTAACATTATCTGAGAACTTTAATTCATGTAAAAAAAACATACACCATTGCAGGAATATATTTTATACACTGAGCTTGACTTT
>NC_091550.1:4766239-4768739 GCF_042767895.1 Penaeus vannamei
ATGAGGAAAGAGAAAGGGTGGAGGAGGAAGAGGAAGAGAAAGGAGGAGGAAGAGGAGGGGGAAGAGGAGGGGGAGGGGGAGAGGAGGAGGAAGAGAAAGGAGGAGGAGGAGGAGGAGGAGGAGGAGAGAGAGAGAGAGGAGGAGGAGGAGGAGGAGAGAGAGAGAGAGAGAGGAGGAGGGGGAGGAGGAGAAGGGAGGAGGAGGAGGGAGGAGGAGGAAGAGAGAGAGAGAGAGAGAGAGAGAGAGAGAGAGAGAGAGAGAGAGAGAGAGAGAGAGAGAGAGAGAGAGAGAGAGAGAGAGAGAGAGAGAGAGAGAGAGATGAGGGAGGTGGCGGAGAGAGGAAGAGGAGGAGGAGGAGAGAGAGGAGGAGCAGGAGGAGGAGAGAAGGAGGATGAGGAGATACGAGGAGGAGGAGGAGGAGGAGGAGGAGAGAGGAGGAGAAAGGAAGAGGGAAAATAGAAGGAGGAGAAAGGAGGGGAGAGGAGGAGGGGGTGGAGGAGAGAGGAAGAGGAGGAGGAGGGAGGGAGAGGAGGAGGAAAAATAGGAGGAGGAGGAGGAGGAGAAAGGAGGAGAGAGGAGAAGGAAGAGGAGGAGGGGGGTGAGGAGAGAGGAAGAGGAGGAGGAGGAGGGGAGAGGAGGAGGAAAAATAGGAGGAGGAGGAGGAGGAGAAAGGAGCAGAGAGGAGAAGGAAGAGGAGGAGGTGGGGGAATAGAGAGGAGAGAGGAGGAGAAGAAAATGGCAAGAAAAGAAAGAGACGAGTATAAAGTAGAAGAATCAGGAGAAGGAAGCAAAAGAAGGAGAGGAGAAGAAGAAGAACAACCAAAATAGATTGAGAACAGAAAAATATTGAGAGTAATTCCTTTTTTTAAATCAAATATCGCATCAGATTCTGACCTTTCAATACCTCATTGCATAATCATAAAAACGCATACACACAAACACATACACAAGAACAAACACACACACACACCGACACAGACACAAACACAAATCAGTTGAAAACGCACACACGTACGCACACGCAGGCATTCACTTTCACTCGTACACACACAAGGAGACGAACACGGAAGGTTTCTAGCCCGAAGCAATAACTTACACAAGTTGGTATGTCTTGTTATTTATTTACTTGTTTCTTGTTGCTGTTGTTGTTGTGCTTGTTATTGTTGTTGTTAATCTATCTATTCATTTATCTATGTGGTTTATTTTGTTATTAATTCATTGGGTTTAAAACAGGTGATTTTTTTTTTTGCACTTAAGAGATATTTTTTTATGACTGGTCGACCTTTGGGAAGGAAAGGGAAGGGAAGGAGAAAGGGAGAAAGGGAGAAAGGGAGAAAGGAAGGAGGAGGAGGAGAATAGAGGGAGGGAGAAAGGGAGGAAGGAAGGAAAGGAGAAAGGAAGGTTGGAAAATTATGGAAGGAAGGAAGACAGGAGGGAAAGGTGAGGAGAAACACGAGAGAGAGAGAGAGAGAGAGAGAGAGAGAGAGAGAGAGAGAGAGAGAGAGAGAGAGAGAGAGAGAGAGAGAGAGAGAGAGAGAAAGAGAGAGAAATAGAGAAACACACAGAGAGACAGAGAGAGAGAGAGAGAGAGAGAGAGAAAGAGAGACACAGAAAGAGACAGAAATAGAAAGAGAGAGAGAGAGAGAGAGAGAGAGAGAGAAAGAAAGAAAGAGAAAGCGAAAAAGTGAGAAAGAGTGAAAGAGAGAAAGAAAGAGAAAGAGAAAGCGAAAAAGTGAGAAAAAGAGAAAGAGAGAGAGAGCGATAGACAAGACAGACAGACAGAGAGAGACGGACCACACCACAGCAACCGTAATCTCTCTCAGTGTACCGCTTCGTTCTCTCGTTCGTACCGACGCCAGGAAACAAGCTCAAGGTAACGTGATTTTTGATAATGATGCAGAACTTGTCACTTTCCAACCCCGTGCTTGTGCAAACTGTCGTTACAAGTTGTTACACTGAACGACTGTAGCCTTGAACGACTTTTTACAATGTAGTTCAAAGTGATTATCGTCCTGGAGTATTTGTAATCTCAAAGTGCGTTTCTCGTGAGGTCTTCAAGGTGTAAACAAAGATTTGAGAACGCTGTACCGAACGTAACGAGGTTCTCTACTGAAATCATTCTTCCTCTCTATTCTTCGTCCGTCATCTTCTAATTTCGTCTACCCCATCGCTATCTCCCTTTGTCACTTCTCTCTTTCCAAACCCGACAACCGGTCAGCACGTCGTATCCGTTGCACAAACGCGACGCTGTGACTACATAACATACAGTCATTCATAACAGTGTTCTCTGCGTCATTCTTTCGCAGAGAACCTGACTAACCGGCGCACGTAGGCAATGGACTGAAGCAAGGAGACGTGACTCCTTCAACAGGCAAAGAGAGGGGAGGGGAAGGGAGAGAGGGGTAGGGGAAGGGAGAGAGAGGGAGGGGGATGGGAGAGAGGGGAGGGGGGGAGGGAAGGCAGAGAGGGGGAGGGAAGGGAGAGAGGGGGAGGGGGAGCG
>NC_091550.1:4783739-4791239 GCF_042767895.1 Penaeus vannamei
TAATTATTATCATTATTCTTATCTTCATCATCATCATTATTGTTATCATTATCATTATTATTAGTAGTAGTGGTAATAATAGTATTGGTATAGTAGTAATAATAGCAATAATGATTACAATGACAATTATCATTTTTATAATAATTTTTATTATCATTATTATTATTATTTTGTTACGATTATCATCATTACTATTGTCATTATCATTACTATTATTGTTGTAGTTGTTAGTATCGTTATTATTTATATTTTTATTGTCATTATCATTTTTATCATTGCTACTACTATAATTATTGATAATTATCATTATCATCATCATCATTATCACTATTAGTATTATCATCCTCATTGTTATCATCATTTTCATCATCCCCCATAATCATTATCATCAATATTACTATCATCATTATCATCATTACTACTATCATTATCATTATCATTATCATCATTGCTACTATCATTATCATTATCATTATCATCATTGCTACTATCATTATCATTATCATCGTTACTACCATCATTATCATTATCATTATCATCATTACTACTATCATTATTATTATCATTATCATCATTATTATCAATATCAGTCTAGACAGTCATAGGCATTAGCTGTCTGTCTCAAGTTTGAAGTCTGTCTGTCTGTTTCCTTCACACACCTCATAAAGACATTACCAACATCCTCATTCTCACTCTTATTCTTGTTTTGTTATTATCCTTCTTATCCTTATTCTTGTTCTTATTATCATTTTCATTATCATTATTCTACCCCCAGCCCCTCCCACCTCCACCCCCACCCCCACCCCCACCCCCCCTACTCCAGAAACACGAACAGGAGAAAGTAAGTTGCTTTTAGAGGCGAAAGTTGAGCTTGTTTTGATGTGGGTGGAAGATAGGGAGGAGTGGATGAGGTGGAATGAGGGAAGGAGTGGATGAGGTGGAGTGAGGTGGAGTGAGGGAAGGAGTGGATGAGGTGGAATGAGGGAGGAGTGGATGAGGTGGAATGAGGGAAGGAGTGGATGAGGTGGAGTGAGGTGGAGTGAGGGAAGGAGTGGATGAGGTGGAATGAGGTAGAATGAGGGGGAGTGGATGAGGTGGATTGAGCTGGAGTAAGGGAAGGAGTGGATGAGGTGGAGTGAGGGAAGGACTGGATGAGGTGGAATGGGGGAGGAGTGGATGAGGTGGATTGAGGAAAGGGTGGAGGAGGTGGAATGAGGTGGAGTAAGGGAAGGAGTGGATGAGGTGGAGTGAGGGAAGGAGTGGATGAGGTGGAATGAGGGAAGGACTGGAGGAGGTGGAATGAGGAGGGAATGGAATGAGGGGGAGTGAGGGAGGAGTGGAGGAGGTGGAATGTGGAGGGAATGGAATGAGGTGGAATGAGAGAGGAGTGGAGGAGGTGGAATGAGGGAGGAGTGGATGAGGTGGATGAGGGAAGGAGTGGATGAGGTGGAATGAGGGAGGAGTGGATGAGGTGGAGTGAGGAGGAGTGGATGAGGTGGAGTGAGGGGAGGAGTGGATGAGGTGGAGTAAGGGGAGGAGTGGATGAGGTAGAATGAGGGAGGAATGGATGAGGCGGAATGAGGGAGTGGATGAGGTGGAATGAGGAGGGAGTGGATAAGGTAGAATGAGGAGTGGATGAGGCGAAATGAGGGAGTGGATGAGGTGGAATGAGGGAAATGTGGATGAGGGACAAGTGATAAATAAGTGGAATAAGGGAAGGATGGATGAGGTGGAGTCAGAGAAAAGAAGATGAGAAACAAAGAATAAATTACAAGAATGAAAAATAGAGGAAATCGTTAATGAAAAAAGAGAAATTAAAAGAATGATAAAACTATTCAGAGACGAAAAAAAACTGAAAGATGAAAAACAATAAAAAAATACTATTAAGGAACTAACAGACACGTGTGTGTGTGTGTATGTGTGGGTGTCTCTATGTACGTGTGTAAGTGTGTGTGTTTGTGTGTGTGTGTCTGTGTCTATGTCTTTGTACGTGTGTAAGTGTCTGTGGGTGTATGGGCGTCTGTGTAATTGTGTGTGAGTGTGTGAGTGTGTCTGTGTTAGTGTGTAAGTGTGTGTGTGTATGTGTGTCTATTACTAACTCAGGAAAAAAGTCCAGCAGACGATAATAAATAGGTATCTAATATATACACAGGACCTTATATTCGTATATATTATAATAATTTTAGAAATGTTTTATTTCTTATGCTTGACTTCAAACACACTTTCAAATGTTGGGGTTCGTAGTAAAGAGGTTAGTGGACATGAAAAAAAATAATAATAAAAAATAGAAATAAATCATCAATATATTCATTCATAAAAAAATAAGATAAATGTTGTAGAAAAACATGACTGTGATAATTGTGGCAGAAGTATTGAGTATGATGTTAATTAATGATGATGAAGGTGATGATAGTAATAAATAATAATGATGATGATAATGAAAATTAATTGTAAGGTCAATAACGATGATAATGAGGATGATAAAAGTTGTTATGATATATAGCAAACAAAAAAAAAAAAGGAAAAGAAAAAAAAGAAAAGAAAAGAAAAGAAAAAAAAACTAACACATTGATAGATTCATTATTGTGATTTTGAAATCTCTCCCTCTTTTAAATTCTTTCGTCTTCAGTATTTCTTCCCTCACATCTTTCTTATCTCATGCTTTCTTCGTTCCTCTCTTTATTTTCACCCTCTCTCCTCTCTCGTTCTTCCTTTCTATCAATTCTCCGTTTCTTGATTACTTCTCTTTATTTGCCTTCTCTTTCTCCTCGTCTCCTCTCTTCTCTCTCAATCTCTCTCGCTCTTTTAGTCTCTTCAATTCCTGTTTTTCTATCATCATCTCTCCGTTCCTCCCTTTCTTCTCTCTCTCTCTAGCTCTTGCTCTTTCCTTCCTTCTTCAATTCCTCTTGTTCCATTTTCCCCGTCTCTCTCAGTATCCCATCTCTCCTTCCTCCTTTACTGTTTCCACCTCCTTCTTCCTAATTCCCTCACCTCCTTCATTCTCTCTCTCTCTCTCTCTCTCTCTCTCTCTCTCTCTCTCAATCTCTCTCTCTCTCTCTCTCTCTCTCTCTCTCTCTCTCTCTCTCTCTCTCTCTCTCTCTCTCTCTCTCTCTCTCTCTCTCTCTCTCCCAAATACCTTCCATCATCCTCTCTTTCTCGTCTTCTCTCCCCCCTCCTCTCTCCCTCCCCTTTCTCACTTTTTTTTCTCTCTCTCTGTCTCTCTCTCTCCCTCACCTTTCTCACTTTTTTTTCTCTCTCTCTGTCTCTCTCTCTCTCCCTCCTCTTTCCCTCTCCCCCATCTCCATCCCCCCCCCCCCTCCCCCCCCCCCCCGGATCCGCATAGCAACACACTGGTTTCTCTTCACTCGGACTCAGCCTCGTCCTGGCTTGTGTGTGAACGTTACTGTTGTTAAAAGTTGTTATTAGGCGGGGCTGGATTTCGTAGGCGTGTGTGTGTGTGTGTGTGTGTGTGTGTGTGTGTGTGTGTGTGTGTGTGTGTGTGTGTGTGTGTGTGTGTGTGTGTGTGTGTGTGTGTGTGTAAGTGTGTAAGTGAGTGTGTGTGTGGATGTCTTGGTGTCTGTGTAAGTGTGTGCGTGTATGTGTGGGTGTATGTAAGTTTGTAAATTTGTTGGATATATATGCGTATTTACTAGTATGTGGATTGAGTGCGTATTTTTGCGTGTGCGTTTGTGAGATGTGATTAGGTATATATATGAACACACCCACATACACACACACACACACACACGTATCTATGTGTGCAAGTATCTGTATAGATCTCCTGTTTATGTGCACGTATGTTTAAGTATCTACTGTACGTGTTTGCATATGTGTATGTATCTTCTGTATATACGTTTGTGTATGTGTCTACTGTATGTGCACACGTATGAGTGTATCTTCTATATATGTGTGTACGTATGTGTATGTATGTACTGTCTGTGTGGACGTATGTGTATGTACGTACTGCCTGTGTGTACGTATGTGTATGTATGTACCGCATATGTGGACGTATGTGTATGTATGTACTGCCTGTGTGTACGTATGTGTTTGTATGTACTGTCTGTGTGTACGTATATGTATTTATATATTGTATATGTGGACGTATGTGTACGTATGCAATGTAAATGTGGACCTATGTATATGTACGTACTGTATATGTGGACGTATGTGTATGTATGTGCTTTATGTATGTACTTTATGTATGTACGTATGTGTATGTATGTACTTTATGTATGTACGTATGTGTATGTATGTACTTTATGTATGTACGTATGTGTATGTATGTACTTTATGTATGTACGTATGTGTATGTATGTACTTTATATATGTACGTATGTGTATGTATGTACTTTATGTATGTACGTATGTGTATGTATGTACTGTCTGTGTGTACGTATATGGATGTATGTACTGTCTGTGTGTACGTATATGTATGTATGTACTGTCTGTGTGTACGTGTGTGTCTGTACGCGCGCATGTACGTACACACGTAAGCGCATGAGTGGGAACAGTCCAAGACCGGTTCGTTTTTGTTCTGGTTTATGAAGAACCCTGGTGGGGGGGGGGGTAAGGGTGGAGGGGGGGGGGTGAGGATGGAAGGGGGGACGGGGATAAGGATGGCAGGAGGGCGGGGTGTTCTGGTTTATGAAGAACCCTGGTGGGGGGGGGTTAGAGGGTGGAGGGGGAAGGGGGTGAGGATGGAAGGGGGGACGGGGATGGGGTATGGGGTAGGGATGGCAGGAGGAGGGGGGAAGGGGGGAGGGGGGGAAGGACGATCTTGGTCAAGTGTCTCAACCAAGGAGGAGGTATGTTCGCCCCCCTTTCTTCTTGCTCTTCTCCCTCTCTCCCTCTCCCCCTTCTCCCTCACTCCTCCGCTTCCCTCCCCTACTCCCTCCCTCATTCCCTCTCCTAATCCCCTCCCTCCTTCCCTCTTCCTTCTTTCTTCCTCCTTCCCCTCTCTTTCCTTCTTTTCCCTCCTCCCTTTCCCCCTTCTTCCTCCATCCTCCCTTCCCCTTCTACCTCCCTCCCTCTCCCTTCCCCTTCTCCCTCCCTCCCCCTTCCTCTTTTCCCCTCCCTTCTCCCCCAATTATCCACCTCCCTCTCCCTTCCCCTTCTCCCCTTTGCCTCCCTCCCTCCCAACCCCCTTCTCCCTCTCCTCCACCCCCCCCCCCAATAACCCCCACATTCCTTGAACCTACTTCCCCTTCTTATTCCCTTCCTCCCCTCACCCTTCTCCTTCCCTCCCTCCCTCCCCCTTCTCCCTCCATCTTCCCTTCTCCTTCCCTCCCTCCTTCCCTCACCCTTCTCCTTCCCTCCCTCCCCTCACCCTCCTCCCGTTCTCCCCTTCTCCCTCCCTCCCTCACCCTCCTCCCGTTCTCCCCCTCCTCCCTCCCTCCCACCCTCCCCTCACCCCCTCCTCCCGTTCTCCCCCTTCTCTCCTCCCTCCCTCCCTCACCCTCCTCCCGTTCTCCCCCTTCTCCCTCCCTCCCTCCCCTCACCCTCCTCCCGTTCTCCCCCTTCTCCTCCCCTCCCTCCCCTCACCCTTCTCCCTCCATCTTCCCTTCTCCTTCCCACCCTCCTCCCTTCCCCCTTCTCCCTCTCCTCCTCCCTCATCCTCCTCCTTTCTTCCCTCCATCTCCCTTCTCCCTCTCCTCACCCCCCCCCCCAATAACCCCCACATTCCTTGCACCTTCTTGAAGATTCTCCTGTTTACACTTCACACGCTCTCTCTCCTTTGTCTCTCTCTCTCTCTCTCTTTCTCTTTCTGCTTTCTCTGCTTACCTTTTCCCTCTTTCCTCTTTTCCTTCCTCTTCTCCCTCCCTCCTCCCGTCCCCCTTCCTCATCTCCCTCCCTCCTTTCCCCCTCTTACCCTTCACCTCCCTCTCCCTTCCCTTTCTCCCCTCTGCCTCCCTCCCTCCCCTCCCTCCCCTTCTCCCTCTCCCCCCCCTCATAACCCCCCCATTCCTTGCACCTTCTTGAAGATTCTCTTGTTTGCACTTCACACGCGCTCGTTTCTTTGTCTCTCTCTCTCTCTCTCTCTCTCTCTCTCTCTCTCTCTCTCTCTCTCTCTCTCTCTCTCTCTCTCTCTCTCTCTCTCTCTCTCCCTCTCTCCCTCTCTCTCTTTCTTCTAATTTCTGTTTACCCTTTTCCTCTTTTTTTATTTCTATCTTCCTCTTATTCCCCTCTTTAGTCTCATTTTCTCCTCTTCCTGATTTCGTTATGTTTGAATGATTTAGAATTATTATATGTTTTTTTTTACAGTGTCCTTTCTTCAATTATTATTCTGATTCCAATGTTTATGCTTCTTTTTCTTTTTCTTTTTCTCAGTCTCATTCTTATATTCATTCTTATTCTCCTTCTCCTTCTCATACTTAATCTTCTTATTCTCATTATTATCCTTTTTCTTACTTTTAGTTCATTTGTATTATTACTATTATTATTATCATTATCGTTAATATGATAAATATTTAATATAAGCATGTGTATTTGTGCGTGCAAGTGTGTGTGTGTGTGTGTGTGTGTGTGTGTGTGTGTGTGTGTGTGTGTGTGTGTGTGTGTGTGTGTGTGTGTGTGTGTGTGTGTGTGTGTGTGTGTGTGTGTGTGTGTGTGTGTGTGTGTGTGTGTGTGTGTGTGTGTGTGTGTGTGTGTGTGTGTGTGTGTGTGTGTGTGTGTGTTTGCGTGAGTATACGTGCGAACGTGTATTCACACATATATATATGTGTATGGATATGTATAACCATGCCTATCCATATATGCATAAAAAAACGTGTGGACATACACGTATACATGCGTGCGTACATGTATCTCCGTACATGTGTCTCCGTACACGTGTCTCCGTACATGTGTGTCCGTACATGTGTCTCCGTACATGTGTCTCCGTACATATGTCTCCGTAAATGTGTCTACGTACATGTGTCTACGTACATGTGTCTCCGTAAATGTATCTCCGTACATGTGTCTCCGTACACGTGTCTCCGTACATGTGTCTACGTAAATGTATCTCCGTACATGTGTCTCCGTACATGTGTCTCCGTAAATGTATCTCCGTATATGTGTCTCCGTACATGTGTCTCCGTACATGTGTGTCCGTACATGTGTCTCCGTACATGTGTCTCCGTACATGTGTCTCCGTACATGTGTCTCCGTACATGTGTCTCCGTACATATGTCTCCGTAAATGTGTCTCCGTACATGTGTCTCCGTAAATGTGTCTACGTACATGTGTCTACGTACATGTGTCTAAGTAAATGTGTCTCCGTAGATGCATCTACGTACATGTGTCTCCGTAAATGTGTCTACGTACACGTATCTCCGTACATGTGTGTCCGTACATGTCTGTCTGCTCTTGCGTTGCAGCCCACGAGTTGAGACTAACTGACTCATGCACCCTTCGGAGCGACCACAACACGCACTCGAAAACTGACTCGGAACCTGACCCGAAACTGCTTCGCGATTCACAACGGGTCTGCTCGGGGTGTTCCGTTTCTCCGGAGCTGTGGTC
>NC_091550.1:4796239-4798739 GCF_042767895.1 Penaeus vannamei
TTTATTATATTCATTATTAGAAAATACATCTTCCTTTTATACATGAACCAATCAGGATCAATCAAACGTCATTTCTTAAGTATTAATTACACATAACACACACATAACCCTTTATGTACAAGGCACTTCGTCAGACTGCAACAAACAAACAAAAATAATTATCATTTGAGTTTTTATCTATCTATGTTATAACAATTTTATTTACAACTCTCAGTTTGGGGTTATTTATTACATTATTTCTAGATTAAAGGTGTATTTTCCTTGGGATGATGATGGTTAAGTCTGAAAAAAAAAATACGGTTGATTTATGTTAAAAGTGATAAGCAAGTTTGGTCTAGAAATATTACGTTATTTCTAAGATACGTATCAACCAGGGATAAAATGCTGAAAAAAATCCTCCTTTTTTCAGGTACAGAACGATACCACGTGACTCCCAACGAAAAAAAAAAAAAAAAAAAAAACGAAAAAGAAAACCGATCGACCATTTGGCACAGTTGGCACACCTAGATATAGCAGAGGCCCTCGTTCTGGTGGCACCACTGGGGCTGGATGCGGTCGGCCCTGATGCCCCTCGCCACCATGCGCTGCCGCTGGTGGATGAGGCGGGTCTCGGCCGGCTCCCAGTTGTGGCTCGGGTTCGTCCACAGGCGCTCGGCGAGGGCGGCTCCGCGCGGCCACAGCTGGAAGAGGGAGGGAGGGGGGGGGTTAGTTGGCTTGAGGTGTGTGGGGGGAGGGAGGGGGAGGGGGGGTTGAATTGGGTTCGAGGTGTGTGGGGGAAGGGGGGGGGGAAGGGCTTGTGTTCGTCCTTCGTTCGTTGGGTATTCTTTAGGATGATGGTTCTATAGTAAGTCATTGTAAGATTCTAGATTCTTTGTTACTAAGCTATGTGAATTTCTTGTGAGATTCTGGAGTCTTAATTACTCGTCTATGTAAATTTCTTACATCGCTGATGGAGACTACTTTGCCTATGCCTGTCAGGAGATTTTTAAAGGACTCTCTTGAACTACAACTTGTTTCTTATTACTTGATTTAGTTAGGGACGCTCGCAGACTAGTTATCAAAGCGTAATCTCATCTGAAGAAATATAACTAACCCTTGAGTCGAGTGTCATCTCGTCGACCTGCTCGCTCCACAGGGCCGCCTCTCCCCCGAGGATGAGGTCTGCCTGCGGAGACCCCGTCAGGTTGGTGGCGATGGCGTGCGGGCTGTTGTCGTAGACCTTCTGCCATCCCTTGTAGGGGCTGCACCAGTTGTTGCCCTCGCCGACCCAGGCACCGAAGCCGCAGTCCAGGTACCAGTGGTCGTAGTTGGAGAAGATGACGCGGAACTTCTTCTGCAGGAGCTCGCCGATGAGCTTGTCCGTCCCGGTCGTCCAGATCTGGATGATGTAGTGGTCCTTGTCGAGGTACTGGTCGGCGCGGCCTTCCTCCGTCAGGTGGGACGTCCACAGGATGCCCGGGATCTGTTTGCCGCCGTTGGCCGTCGTCAGGAGGCCGTAGGAGGACGCCTGGAAGTCGCTCCAGAGCTTGTAGAAGGCGTCAGCGCTGCGGCCTTGACCCTGCTCCTCCATGTGCTTCACGATCTCCTCCGTCGTGTTCCAGCAGTTGAGGTTCACCTGCCGAGACGCAAGTTTATAAAAGGCCGCCTCTCTCAGACTCCCTAAGGTGCCCTCGATCCCAAATAACCTGTGTATGTTTCGAAGCATGTTTCACTGACAGTTCAACATTTTCAAATAGGCCTGGAGTGATCTCGGCTATTATTTCCTTCCCTGGATGGCAGCTTCTAATAGCCTTGGCCAAACTATTAGAGTTCTTAGCCTTTACAGTTTGGCGACACACTAAGAATACTTCCTTGACTATTCGACAGGCTAATTCTTTACTATAGTGATTAATTTATACGAATGTACCTTGCATGTGTTGGTATTGTACTCCCATAAGATATGCAAACTATTGTAAATCACAGGTAAAATACTTTTATTATTGGGAAACCTGTACATAACTGGACTGAAAGCACATCATCATTTTCTTCTTATCACTATCTTTATCTGCATTATCATTATAAAATGATACCTTCATCCAGAAAATACCCGCATTTGTCAAAAAATTCAGACAAAAAAGAAAGGGAAAAAAACAAGATCTATCAGCAAAAAATATACACAACACACTTAGAGGAGAGAGACGCGACATACAGGTTCAGAACCACTGCATTAGAACCATTATGAACCTCTTACCTCGTCTCCCCCGTAGTGGAAGAGGTCGAGAGGGCCGAAGAGACGGACCATCTCCTTGTAGATTTGGCCCAAGACGACGTAGGTGTTATCGTTGACTACATTGAGTTGGCCACAAGGAGGCTCCACGCAATACGACTGCCAAGGCTCCTGTAGAGACGAGGTGGGTGTTAAATCTAGGCACTGGGTGTGTTTCTTGATATTTTTTTATTTTTGGAATAACTACGGTGGGGTTGTGGAATGTGCGTTGTATTGGTGTGTGTGTGTGTGTGT
>NC_091550.1:4803739-4806239 GCF_042767895.1 Penaeus vannamei
CACTGTTATTCTCCCATCGAGAAATTATAGGAGCAACTGTGGATTATTATTATCATAGAGTTCCATACCATAGGAAAGGACGTGTGCTGTCCTTAATCTTCCTTTCCATTTCCAGTTGTGATTATCGAATAGAAAGTGAAAGACACAAAGCCAGACAAGGAGACAGACAGATGGCAATTAACACAAGAAAGAAAGACACAGACAGCTGGACATACACACCGACAAAAAGACAGATAGACATAACTAGACACACGCATATATAAACACATTTACAGACATACAAACGCAAATAGACGACAGACCAACATACATTTCAGACAGAGAGAAAAATAAGAACAAAGAAACAAACAAGAGAACGAGGGAGAGACCAAGCATAACGACATAGTTGTGACCAAAACAACCGCGCGTCTTTCGTTAAGCCTAATCGAATGGGAAAAGTTAATCATCATTTCTCTTTCACTTTCTGTTTTATTTGTCTGTTTTTTAGTGAGACGACGAGCGTGAAATATTGAAGAGGTACTAAATATGTTCTATGAAGAGGTACTAAATATGGTACTAAATAAATATAAATATGTCTCTGTTCGTGGTTGTCTGCTGATCTATCTGTCTATCTTTATTTGTATGTATAAATGGGTGTGTGTATGTTGTATGTGTGAGTGTAGGGGAGGAGGTGTATGCGCGTGTGTATGTATGCCAGGGGAGAGGTGTATGTATGTAGGAAGTGTTTGTGCGTATGTGCGTATGGATGTATTTACGCATGTATGTTTATATCTATTTATGTCTATGTTAATCCGTCCATTTATCTAAATTTCTTTTAAGTATCCGTCATTGGTCTCTGTCCATCTCTACATTTCTCTCTGTCTATCCAATGCTATACTTGTTTGTCACTGTCTATTCATGTGACCACATACCTATCCTTCTATCAATCCATATATCAATTATCAATCTATTCATCTGTTCGTCTACATATCTATCCATCTCTCTGTCTATTTGTTTGTCCGACTGTCTGTCTGTCTTTCATTCTGTCTCTCTGTCTGTCCACATTTCTACCTATTTCTCATTCACTCCCTCCTATCTCTCCTCTTTTCCCATCTATCTAATACTCAGTCACTCCCTCTTATCTCTCCTATCTTTCTATCTATTAATCTATTTCTCAGTCCCTCTTATCTCTTTGTCTCAGTCACTCCCTTCTCTCCTTCCCTCTTCCCATCTATTTCTCAGTCACTCCCTCTTAGATTTCGTTCCCTCTTCCCATCTATCTATCTATTTCTCACTCCCTCCTATCTCTCCTTCTCTCTTCCCATCTATCCCTATCTCTCCTATCTTCCCATCTATTTATCTATCTCTCAGTCACTCCCTCTTACCTTTCGTTCCCTCTTCCCATCTATCTATATATTTCTCAGTCCCTCCTATCTCTCCTTCTCTCTCCCCATCTACCCCTATCTCTCCTATCTTCCCATCTATTTATCTATTTCTCACTCCCTCTTATCTCTCCTTCTCTCTTCCCACCTATTCATCTCTCTCCCAACCACCCCTATATATACCACACAGACTGAGGACTTACCTGCAGGAGTCCCTCGTGGTCGTCAAAGGCGATAAGCTGCGATAGCGTCTCAAGGGCGTGTCTGGCTCCGAAGTAGTTGGAGGCGAGGATGGTGACGGAGATGACTGTTCCTCGGGGCGTGATGTCGAGGGTGTAGGCCTCAGGGGTCTCGAGGGAGAGCCTGGTGGCCGCGCCGCTCACCGTGATGTCGAGGCGGACCTCCCGCTCGAGGACCTGTGGGAAGGTAGGGTTGTATAGTATCATGATTATTTTTATCATTATTATTATTTTTGTTGTTATTATTATTATTATTATCATTATGATTATCATTGTTATTATTATTATTATTATTATTATTATTATTATTATTATTATTATTATTATTTACTATTATTATTATTATTATTATTATTATTATTGCCCTCATTATCATCATTATTATCATCATTATTATCATTATTATTATCATTATTATTATCGTTCTTCTTCTTCTTATTCTTATTATTATTATTATCATTATTACCATTATCATTATCGTTATCATTATTGTTAATATCACCATTATCAATATCATTGTTATTACTATTATTATCATCATTATCATTATTATCATTATTATTACAGTTATCATTATCATCATCGTCATTATCATCATCATCAATATATCTATAATTCTTTACCTATTACAACTTACATTACATTACATTACAACTATAACCACAATAAATAATATAATCATTATCACCACCATCATTATCTCCAGTACTATCATTATCATCACCATCATCATCATCGCCATCATCATTATCATCAACATTACTATTATCCTTTTCAAATAGCAATTATCAGGTCCTATCTATCTATCCCCCGTTCTATGCCAAATTTAAATATTCTTCTCCTTCAAAAAATAAGAGAACCATCATGAACAATATGATATAATACATAATTCATGAACAA
>NC_091550.1:4818739-4826239 GCF_042767895.1 Penaeus vannamei
TATGTGGTGGAAACACTTCATTTAAAAGTACTTACATGCGTCTGTATCGGTTATTACAGATGAAGATGGACACACACACATACGCACACACACACATACACACACAGAGACATACACACACACACACACACAGACATACACGCACACAAACACACACACACACACACACACACACACACACACACGCACACACACACACAAACACACACACTGTATCATAGCTACATTTGTCTCATATTTCTATATTCTACATATCTTTATAATCTTACATGTTTGCCACATACGTATCTTCACACATACTTAACACATACACGCATGATCACTCCTTTACTTGTCTAATTATCTCTGCTTTCCACAATTCCAATGTTGTGTTGTCTATTCCCTTCCACAAGAGTTATGTTGGTGTGACACTTCCTTGCTAATCAGAGGTTGTCACATGCTAATTACGTGACTTACAGCGATACGTAGACTCGTGTGGGAGGTAACGGGCAGACTCCTTGAGACGAAGAGGATCAGCTGTACGCCAATCTCACTCTTCTGGAAGGGAGTAAAGACGTCTTGGTTGCTTATCTATAATCCTAAGATCGCCATTTACTAGCACTTTTTCCTTCAACGTTTGGCTACACACTTATTTACACACACATACAAATATTCTCGAATGCAGTCGTATGGTTTGACTATGCTTGGCTGAAAAAAGTTGGCGGAAAGGTTTTCAGACGGAAACAGATACATTATCACACTGACTGGAAAATCGACACATTTGCTAGGAAACACAAAAATCAGGAAATTGTCACACAAAGGCATGTGACGGAAGAAGTGCTAGTGTGACAGCACACTTAAGATCGCACACACACACCTATTCTTGTAAGGTTCTTCCTCTTCACAGGCACTACCACACACACACACACACACACACACATACACACACACACACACACACACACACACACACACACACACACACACACACGTAAGAGCCCGGGTGTTAGGCCTTATAAGAGTTAGGTAGATGGCGAGCTTAGGGTTTAAAGTATACAACCAAAGTCTCTTAAATCCATTTATTGAATAGATTTTTGGAGTTGGAGTGCGGCTGCTCCACAAAGCGAGGTGTTGCTCCTTGGCTCCCCGCAAGGAGTCTGCCTCATCTCCTATACAGCGGTCTAAAGATCGCTCCAAGTCACGTTGTTAGCGTGTGACGAACGGTGATGAACAAGCAAGCGTTACGTCAATACATAGCTCTTGTGGAAGAGATAAACACAAAATTGGAATGTCTAGTGTGGCAAGAAGAGAGGAATGAACAGGGGAAACAATGGTCAGGCATAAGATTATATAAATATGTATCATATAATAATTAGATATAGATATAGCTGGGTTATATATATCTCCCTGATTTTAAAACACACACACACACTCGCAAAATCTCGCTCAAAATCCACGCACAAACACACACACACACACAAGCTTACATACAGAATAACGTTGATTATGACCTTGAAGATTCTCACACTAACTTGCAAAGAATTACAAATGTTGCAATGACCTTGTTTTTGCAGTGATGAAAACAGGAGGAGAAAGAGGAGTAATAACAATAATGCTGTTAATAATAATCATGATAACGATAATGGTAATGATGATTATAATTACATCAACAACAACAACAAAAAAAGAAAAAAAATCATAATATTCATAATAATGATAATTCTAAGAACAATGATAGTAATAACACCATTAATGATAATAATAATAATAATAAAAACAGTAATAATAATAATTATTCAATAATAATAAAAACAATGCTTTTGATAATAATAATAATGATAATGATAATGATTATAGTGATAATAATGATAATAATAATAATAATAATAATAATAATAATAATAATAATAATAATAATAATAATAATAATAATAATAATAATAATAATAATAATAATGATAATAATAATAATGATAATAATAATAATGATAATAATAATAATAATAATGACAATGATAATGACGATGCTACTAGTAGTAATTAAAATAATAGTAATAACGATAATAATGATAACAATAATAATGATAATAACAGAAGATGAACAATAATAGTAATAATGCAATAATGATAATGATAGTGCAAATAATAATAATGATGATGATAATGATAATAATAATGATGATGATAATGATTATGATAAAAATAATAAAGAAAATAATAATGATAATAATAATAATGATAATAAGTATGATGATGGTGATAATAATAAAGATAATGATAATGATAATAATGAAAATAACAATAACAATAACGATGATAATAAGGAAAACACTAATAACAATAATGAAAATAGTAATGATAAAAACAAGAATGGTAATGACAGTAATGGAAATAATGATAATAATGATAATGATAATGATAGTGATTATAATAAAAATAATGATAATAATGATAATGATAATGATAGTGATTATAATAAAAATAATGATACAAATAGTAGTAGTAGTAATAATGGTAATAATGATAATAATGATAATAATGATAATAATGATAATAATAATAATAATAATAATAATAATAATAATAATAATGATAATGATAATGATAATAATGATAATGATAATAACAGCAACAACAGTAACAACAACAGCAATATCAATAATGATAACAATAACAATAACAATAATAGTAATAGTAATAATGATAATAATAGTAATAATAGCAATAGTAATGATAATGATAATGATAATAACAATAACAAAAAGAGTAATAATGATGATGAGGATGGTCATGATGATAATGATAATAACAATAATGATGAATATTAGAATGGCAATAGTAATAAGAATAACAACAACAACAATAGTAATAACTATAATAATAATAATGATAATAACAATAACAATAATAATAATGATAATAAAAATAACAACAATAATAATAAGAATGATAATGTATAGTAGAAATAACATCATCATTATAAAAAACATTAATAGTAATGATGATTAACGTGATAATATTACCAACAATAATAACCACAATAAGGATAGTGATAACAGAAACTACAACAATGATGGTAATGGTGATAATGATTAGGATGATAGTACTAAGGATTCAAAAACAACAATGATAACGATAATACTGATAATGTTAATGACAATGCTGATAATAATAATGATGATGATGATGATGATGATGATGATGGTGATAATGATAATGATAATGATAATGATAATAATAATAATGATAAAAATAATAATAATAATAATAATGATAACAACAATAATAATGATAATGATAATAATAATAATAATAATGATAATAATAATAATAATAATAATAATAATAATAATAATAATAATGATAATAATAATAATAATAATAATAATAATAATAATAATAATAATAATAATAATGATAGTAATAATAATAATAATAATAATAACAAAAATAACAATAATAATAATAATAACAATAATAACAATAATAATGATACTACTGATAATAATGATAACAATAATAGTAACAAATAATAACAACAATAATGATATCATTTATAACCGTAATAATGATATTGATGATAATAATAATGATGGTAATAATAATGGTAATAATAACAGCAATTAAGATGATAATAATAACACTGATAATAGTAATGATAATGGTCATAATCATGATAACAAAGATGATAATAGTAATGATGATAATGAAGATCATGTTAATAATGATGATAATGATAATAAGGATCATAACAATAATGATAATGATAATGATGATAAAGATTATAATGATAATGATGACATGAATAATGATAACAGTAATGATAATAATGATAAATATAATATTTGAAACCGCTTAAATACATCACTGGTATTGTGAAGATATTTCATTTTATTTTTTTTAAGTCAAACCTTTTTTTCACTAAATTTGTCAACATCAAGGCACGTCTGTTTGACTTCGTGATGTTGCGAGAAGTTAGTCAGAACTTCGACGTGGTTCTAAGACTATGCTATGTGAGAGAAGTTTGTATATTTGATTTTCCTTTGGCATTTCTCTCTCTTTTTTTTATTAGTTTCCTGGTCTGTTTTTTTTTTCTTCTTCTCTTATCTTTGTCTTATTCTGTTTTTTTTCTCTCTCGGTGTTTTAGTTTTCATTTTTTTTTCTCTTTCTCTCTTTTAATGCCTAGTTCTTTTTTTTCTCTCACTCTTCCACTCTTCCTGTTCTTCTCCTCCTCTTTCTTTCTCGCTTGTTCTCTCTCATTCTTCCATCATTCGTATCGTCTCTCTCTCTCTCTCTCTCTCTCTCTCTCTCTCTCTCTCTCTCTCTCTCTCTCTCCCTCCCTCCCTCCCTCTCTCTCTCTCTCTCTCTCTCTCTCTCTCTCTCTCTCTCTCTCTCTCTCTCTCTCTCTCTCTCTCTCTCTCTCTCTCTCTCTCTCTCTCTCTCTCTCTCTCTCTCTCTCTCTCTCTCTTTCTCTCTCTCTCCCTCTTTCTCTCCCCCACTCCTCATATCCTCCCTAATCCCCTTCTTGCTCTCTCTTCCTTCTTTCCTCCCTCTCTTTCTTCTTACTTTCCTTCCTTCTTATTTCTCCTCATCTCTCTCTGTCTTCTTTCTCTTCTTCACTCTCTCTCTCTTCCTTCTTTCCTTCCTCCCTCTTTTCACTTTACTCTCTCCCTCTTTCTCTTCTCCTCTCTCTCTCTCTCTCTTTTCCATCTTTCCTCCCTCCCTCTTTCTCTTCTTCTCTTCTCTCTCTCTCTCTTCTTTCCTCCCTCACTCTTTCTCTTCATACTCTCTCTCTCTCTTCCTTCTTTCCTCCCTCCCTCTTTCTTTTCTCTTCTCTCTCTCTCTCTCTTCCTTCTTTCCTCCCTCCCTCTTTCTCTTCTCTCCTCTCTCTCTCTTTCTTCTCTCTTTCCTCCCTCCCTCTTTATCTTCTTCTCTCTCTTCCTTCTTTCCTCCCTCCCTCTTTCTCTTCTCTCTCTCTCTTCCTGTTCTTCTAACTAGACCGAAGAACACATTGGGCGGTGACTCAGTGAACAAGATCCTGGAGCGGGGGGGAGGGGGGGAGGGGGGAGAAGGACAGACTTGAATAATCCTGCATAAGAACTGGACTTTGTTCACTCACTCATATACTCATCTTTTCTTTCTTCTTCTTCTTCTTTTATTCTAATTCTTCTTTTTCTAATTCTTCATTTGTCCTTTCTTCACTTTTTGGTTCGTTTTAGTTTTCGTTTTTGATTGATTTCTGTTCTAATTCTTCTTCTTCTTCACTTATCTTTTCCTCTTTTTTTTGTTTTGTTTTTGTTTTCTGTTTCCATAACGGATTTCTGTTTTTTTTTGTGTTTTTGTTTTTCTTTATGAGTCACGTATTGTTTTAAATACCGCAACCCCCCCCCTTTTCCCCCCCCTCCCTCCCCCCCCTCCTCTTTCCCCCTCTCCGGCCTTGCTCTCTGTCTAACCTATTTTCCTTCGCTTTTCGTTTCCTCTCTCTTTCTCCACTTATTCAATTTTCTCATTCACTCTTTCTCTTCGTTCATTCACTGTTCCCTTGCTTCGCTGTACTGGAGTGTGTCTGGTTTTAATTCTTTTTCTTTCTCTCACTCTCTCTCTCTCTCTCTTTCTTAACGGTAAATGAAATATCACTCATGGAATCTCTCTTTCTTGCAAGTCACACATTTATATCCGGTATTCAGTGACGGTTACAATTATTCGTTTATCTATGTTATTATTCATTCAATTCTGTGTTGACGTTATTCACATTTTACTACAAAATCGGCGTTGAGGTAACTACGTTTTCTTTTGTCTCTCCCAGGTCAGGGCTTCAGAATCTGCATATTCCTTGACCTTTTTTGGGAAGGTCTGGCCATGCATCGTTAAAAAAAAATGTTGCCCCCTGAACTTTTTTTTCCCATTTTGATATTTTGACGGCCGTTAAGTTTCGCGCGACGCCGGTCACCGAAATGACGAGGATATGTATTTTCGAAAAAAGGTCAGAATGGTTCTTATTTTAAACTTCATGGATGACCTTTCTTATCTCTCTCTCTCTCTTTCTCTTTCTCGTCACTTCTCCCTCACCTCAGTTTCACCTCAGCTTCTCCGCTCCAGGATTCGTTTTCCAAATAGCAACTTTCACCGAGTTCGCACACGTATTTAGAAAAAAAAAATAAACGAGAGATGAACTAGAAAGGGAAAAATCCCCTCTCCCCTCCCCCCCCCCCACCTCCTCTAAAGACACACGGCAAAGACACGCACACAGACACTCGCCGCAGACCCACCGGGTGGTTTAGACGCTGGCTTCCCTCGCGTGTCTGGCTGTGGGCGTCCCGGGCGTGTGTGCGTCGTCAGGTCTTGCCTCGGACTGGTCGGTCGCCACCAGCCTCACGTGTACACTCACTCACTCACTCACACACACACACACACACTAACGTACTCGGGCGCGCGCGAGCGTTTGCCTGACTGACTGACACTTTCGTATATATGCGTATGTGTACACGTCCGTGCTTTTACTTACGTGTATGTATGGGTGAACTTACATCCCTCTCTGGCACGCTGTACACAGATACAAACATACACACACACAAAACGCACGCACGCACACACCTTCAGACATACGCACACATACATACACAACTGCATGACTCCTCTGCACGCACACAATATCCACCAGCCTGGCACCACAACTTACACACGAACAACAGTCACACTGACCCACACGCATACGCACACACCTGTTACTTTCTCTCTCCCGTTCGAAGCTTCGTCAGCAGGTATACCGATCGTGGAAGCTGATTACGGGGAGGGAGAGACAGGCTGACAAACAGATGGACAGGTGATTGAAGAAAAGGGACTTACGAATGTAAACACACACACATGTATGAATATATGGATATATATATATATGTGTGTGTGTGTGTGTGTGTGTGTGTGTGTGTGTGTGTGTGTGTGTGTGTGTGTGTGTGTGTGTGTGTGTGTGTGTGTGTGTGTGCGTGTGTGTGTGCGTGCATGTGTGTGCGTGTGTGAAAACAAGCACAAACACAGTAACGTGTACACAAAAATGAACATGAAAACAGCCGCAAGATATAAAAAGGGAGAGATTTTATAAGTAAATGGAATGATTTATGAAAGTATAAATGTTTTCCACTTAGAACGTGGGACAATATGCATCGGAAATGGATTCACAGACATGCAGAGAAAAAAGAGAAAGTGAACAGAGACTTCAGACGAACAAGGAAATGGAATAATATGAAATAATATGCCTCTTTTTTTCCTTGTTTTACGGAGTATGCCATTAATATGCATCGGAGATTAAAAGGATTTAGCGAGTCCCAAAGGCAACAGCAGAGGAAATTGTCTGAGAGGTTCGAGTGAAAAGGATTTAGGTCAAGTAATCTTCCCCCAACCTTGACCCCTACCCCCCACCCACCCCACCTCGTGACCCCCCCCTCTGACCCACCCTTCCCCTCCCCCCACCCACCCACCTCGTGAACCCCCTCTGACCCCCCCTTCCCCTCCCCCGCTTTCGCTAAG
>NC_091550.1:4838739-4841239 GCF_042767895.1 Penaeus vannamei
CTCTCTCTTAAAAAACTTGATATAACGCACTCGTTCCCCCCATATCGCTAGTTTTTACCTCTTTCTTAAGAAAAAAAAAACTTGATATAACGCACTCTTTCCCCCTTCATCGCTAGTTTTTACCTTTCTTAAGAAAAAAAAAAAACTTGATATAACGCACTCGTTCCCCCGTCATCGCTAGTTTTTACCTTTCTTAAGAAAAAAAAACTTGATATAACGCACTCTTTCCCCCCATATCGCTAGTTTTTACCTCTTTCTTTTAAAAAACCTTGATATAACGCACTCTTTCTCCCTTCATCGCTAGTTTTTACCTCTTTCTTTAAAAAAAACCTTGATATAACACACTCTTCCCCCGTCATCGCTAGTTTTTACCTTTTTCTTAAGGGGAAAAAACCTTGATATAACGCACTCTTTCTCCCCATATCGCTAGTTTTTACCTCTTTCTTTAAAAAAAAACCTTGCTATAACACACTTCCCGTCATCGCTAGTTTTTTACCTTTTTCTTAAGGATTCTGCACCGTCTCTAATCATTAGAATATTCATATCTAATCATCACAGATTTCATCATGATTATGAGCATTTCTTGCACTTTAATGGCATCTCATTAACTGATATTTCTGAGTAATCAAAAGTGCTGGCTGATCTGATTGGCATCTGATCGAAGCGGGGTTTAAAGTGTGCCACAAAAACAAAATAGGTATGTAGGTAAATAGATATTGAAAGGTAGATGTAGATATATAGTATATATATAATATATATATATATATTTATATATATATGTATATATATATATATATATATATATATATATATATATATATATATATATATATATATATATATATATATATATAGTATGTAGTATAGATACATAGTATACATGAAGATATATAGTATATATATATATATATATATATATATATATATATATATATATATATATATATATATATATAGTATGTAGTATAGATAAACACATGCACACACACACACACACACACACACACACACACACACACACACACACACACACACATATATATATATATATATATATATATACATGTCCATATATAAATAGATATACATACATACACATGCATGCATCATACACACACACACATGTATATATATATATATATATATATATATATATATATATATATATATATATATATATATATATGTGTGTGTGTGTGTGTGTGTGTGTGTGTGTGTGTGTGTGTGTGTGTGTGTGTGTGTGTCTGCGTGTGTGTGTGTGTAAACACACACACACACGTTTTATTTCGTATCATATGTTCAGATATTATATGAATCAAGCTAGCAGCCTATTGAGAGTGCAAGAATCAGCCAGGTGTTGTTGCAGGTGTGAAACGCGACGTACCAATCTGATCCACATCTGCAGTTTCTTTGGGAAGGTGAAGACACTCAGTCGATGAAAAAATCCCTTGGAAAAGTAATACAAGAGAGTAAAGGAGACGTGATAGAGTAACACGAGTAGTAACGGAGATTTCTTGACGTAGTAGCACAGGGAGTAACGGAGACATAACGCAGCGAGTAAAGGGACTTTGGAAAATAATATAAGTAACGTCGATTTCACAGCAGAGATACCCAAGGAGTACCGGGGTCTTTGTGACAGAGTGTTGGTACTTCGAATTCCTCAAGGGTGAGATCCTGAAGAGGAGATTCATGCAGAGCCTCTTGCAATTCTTTCCGAAGCGGGGGGAGGACGGCAAGATGGCGACGGTGCCGAAGGGGAGGCTCAGAAAGTTCACGTCGGCGAGGACCAGAGACATCCTGCGCAAGTCGGTGAAGGTGGCGGTGCTCACGCTGCTGGTGGTGCTGTGCTACCGGTGGGACCAGAGGAGGAGGTTCGCCCTCGACGCGGTCGCCAGGGACGAGAGAATGCTGAACGCCGAGCGCCAGGTGGAGGGCCTGAGGGTGCTGGAGGTGAGCCGCATCGAGGACGAGGACCCGATGTCAGTGTACGACCAGATGATGGACCCTCTGCCTCGCGAGGGGATTCGAACCGGCGATGCGGTGAAGGCGGACGAGGCCAGGGCGGCCCCGAATCCTGGCGAGGCGCCGGTCTCCGAGAAGCGACCCGATGGCGAGGGAGCCGACGAAAAGTCCGATAAAAATGAAATAACCGACACGGAGAAGAAAGAGGAATCCGATAATCTATGGGATGCCGCGGAGAAGGAGACCGGTAAAGAGACGAAAGAAAAGAAGGAAGAAAGCGACGATGTTGCCGCCGCCAAAGACCCGAATCCTCCAGAAGAAAACAAAGTACCGAACGCCATCTCCGAAACAGTGGAGAAAGAACCCGAAAAGAAGACCGATTCAGCCGCCGAGGAAATAGACAACACAAAGAACACGGAATCCCTTCCCCAAGAACCACCAAGACCCGCCAGCCCCGCCTCGAACGGCCTCGGCGCGTTCGAAAAGGCGCCGTCCGAACCCCGCGAAGCTCCGAACGAACCCGCGAACGAATCCTTGG
>NC_091550.1:4843739-4846239 GCF_042767895.1 Penaeus vannamei
AAGGGTATATATGCATGTACGTTTTTTAAGTAAAATGTGCCTATAAACTGTAAGATTGTGTAGGTAAAAGCGTGTACATGAATCATTTACTTTATACTTTTTGCATAACTCAAATGAAGATTTCTGTCTAAATATTAGAGAAGAGTACAACAAAACTTTTCATTGTTTAAAATTAAGATTAAAATATATCTTATAAAAGATATAAATACTCATAGAAGGACACTTTCAAGTATATAGAGGATAATAACACAGACTCGCATTTATTTTATTGTTGACATTATCTAATCCGGGGATCCGCCAACCTTTTTTGACAGTGGGTTTGATTCTACTTTAAAAGGATCAACAACCTTTAGGTCAAGCCTGTTGAACTATAAGGAAACCAGTCCTAGGGCCTGTCGAACTCTGCTAAATTTTTTTCACAGACAATAATACCCTGTAGCTTACGATCGTCTTAGATTTTTCAATTGATTATGGGTAGCTATGGTAATGTTACATAAAACGTTTTGAGCCTTGACACTCCTCAGAAAAAATACGAGTGACTTTGCTATCGTTTACAAATGAGTTTACAGATTGAAACGTGTAAGTAGTAAGTTAGACAATACATGAGGAGCATAGAACGTAGAAATCACACATTTTTTCCCCTTAATGTAATAGCACAGAGACTTCTTCATGGATCTGGAAACACGATCACAAAAGTACAACAGAAGCAGAAAAAAATAAATAAATATGAGATAGCCTAAGAAGATAATATGTTTGTCCCTTTTCAGACAATAAGATTCCTCTTTAAGCATTTGACAGTGGATACTATCAAAGCTCACGGCGAAGGGGAAAGCCTGGTACAAAAAGCTTTCGACATCTTTGTGAACAACTTGGCGAAAGAACACGGCAACGAAGAGGCAGCGGGTCATATTCCCCCGGAGGTCAGTAAGCGAGGTCAATTTGATACATAAATGAGGTCACGAAGATCGAAAATCTTCTATTTATGAAGAGAGTTGAACACAGCGATTTAAGGATCAGAAAAGTCGTTCTACAAAAGCTATTTCTTACAGATATTCGAACAGAAGGTCAAAGTGAGCATCGTGGTGAGCGGCGCCGACACGAGACTCACCCTCGAGACTCCCGAAGCCTACACCCTCGATGTGCTCACGCAAGATCAGGTCACCAAGGTCAACGTCTCTTCGCTGAGCGTCTTCGGTGCTCGCCATGGGCTGGAGACGCTCTCGCAACTCATAGCCTTTGATGAGGACGAGGGAGCTTTTCGCGTGAGTGTTCGGGGTGGGGGTGGGGGGGGGACCTCATCCTGGACCCCATTTTGCTCGCTTACAAGTTTTTGGAGGCTTGGGGAATGTATGATAAGCAAGTGTGCATAAGGTACTCTGGTTAAAGAGAATGCCGGAAAAAGAAAGTGTCGACATTTTGTCCATCTGCAGATTGCATCTCCCGTGACTCTGACTGACGCGCCAGCCTTCAAGTACCGCGGGATCCTCCTGGACACCTCGAGGAACTTCTTGAGCGTGAGGAGCATCGAGCGGACGCTGGACGCCATGGCGGCCAACAAGCTCAACACCTTCCACTGGCACATCACCGACTCCCAGTCCTTCCCGCTCCACCTCGAGGCGCTTCCCAAGATGGCCTTCTACGGCGCCTACAGTCCCCAGCAGGTCTACTACCCAGCAGACGTCCGCCACCTGGTGGAGTACGGGAGGGTCCGGGGCATCCGCGTCCTGCCGGAGTTCGACGTCCCCGCCCACGTGGGCAATGGGTGGCAGTGGGCAGAGAAAGAAGGACTGGGCAAGCTCGTTGTCTGCCTGAATAAGGTAAACTGTTTTTGGGCAAATCCTTGTTGTCTCCTCATATCCCTATGACAAATAAACAGGAACCGCTGAAGTGTAAGTCGCGCAGATTGACTTTAACTTCTCATCTTTCTCCCATTTCTATATGGCGTCGCCGTTATGGGTGAGCCGCCTCCACCGATCTTCCTATTACGGCTCATTCCATATATATATATATATATATATATATATATATATATATATATATATATATATATATATATATATATATATATATTTTTTTTATTTTTTTTTTTTTTTTTTTTTTTTTTTTTTTTTTTTTGGGGGGGGGGGGTTGGCACGGAATTTCCCAGTCGGATGCCCCTCCTGACACCAACCCTCTCTACTTATCCGGACTGGCCTTAACATTAACCCACAATCTTGACTTCTAGGAACCTTGGCATTCATACTGTTCAGAACCTCCTTGCGGCCAACTCAACGTGGTCAACAGCAACACCTTCTCCGTCCTGAGCAAGATCTACGAGGAGATGGTGTCTCTCTTCGGGCCGCTGGACCTCTTCCACTTCGGCGGGGACGAGGTGGGAGGGCGCTTGAGGTTTATTAAGGGGCGTTTGTGAGTTATCTCGGGTGATGGTGCGGTTGTAGGTTATGATTGTTTTGGTACTTGGACGTATCTACTTGTAAATGTACGTTCAGGGTAACAAGTT
>NC_091550.1:4853739-4856239 GCF_042767895.1 Penaeus vannamei
ACGTCCCACACACGAGGAGACCGAACTCCCTAAACATGAGGAGACTGAACTTCCCAAACAGGGGACAGAACTTCCCAATCAGGGGACAGAACTTCCCAAACAAGAGAACGAACTTCCCAATCAAGGGACAGAACTTTCCAATCAAGGGACAGAACTTCCCAGACAAGGGACAGAACTTCCCAGACAAGAGGAGACCGAACTTCCCAGAGAAGAGGACGTTGAACTTCCCAAACAAGAAACCGACCTTCCCAAACACACGGACGTCATCGAGGATTCCATAGGACGTCTGGGAGACCTCATAGGAGGAATCCGAGACGTGGTGGAAGTGCTGAAGAAGACCAAAGACACTCCTGTAAGCGAAGGAGGAGAGGACCCCCAGCAGCAGCAAGTAGGAGGCGCCGCAGGGAACCTCACCAGCGCGAAACACGAAGCCCTGAAGCCCGGAGGGAAGCTCCACGGCCACATCAGCGAACTCCTGATGTTGACAGGGCACTTGACAGACCTCCTCCGCGAGTCTCAGAAGGGAAAGGAGGAACAGGATAAACTCCAGACGAAGGACAGCACCGAAGGATTCCTACAACCTGCCAGCGTGAGTCAAGGCACCGAAGCCCAGGACAAGCAAATGGGCGAACCAATTGCATCTCCAGCGAACCCGGGCGAACCAATAGCTCCTCATACGAACCCGGACCAGATGAAGATTCTCGAAGTCACACCAATGGAAACAGAGACACAGGATGAGAATAAACAGGTTCTCGAAACGGTCCCTGAAACTCTCGCACCGTCAGACGTCAAGGAGAACCCGGTGAACCAGACGCAAGAACCGGCGGACTTGCTGGACCCAAGATACCCATCAGATGAAGCAGGAACACCAGGTACAGTTAAAAGAGCCTCAGGATCCACAGAACGAGAACCAGTTGCAAATTTACTCGAACGGGATGGACCGTACGTAGAACCGGCAGCTGCGGTTCAAGTGCAAGAAGGTGAGAGGGTAGATCCATCTAAAATACAGGAAATAACGGGTGAAATACAAGAAACGGGAACATTGCAAGAACAAACGCATGAACGAGTAGAACCAGTGGCTATAATACAAGAAGGTGAACGACTTGAACCGGTAGAAGCATATAAACAAGAAGCAGCAACAAATACATTACAGGGACAAGCGAGTGATCTCGTAGAACCAGTAGCCATACAGCAAGAAGGGGAACGAGTAGAACCGGTAAATATATTGCAGGAACAGGCCGGTGAACAGATGAAACCCATCAGTATATTCGAAAAACAGGGTGAACCGATGCAACCTGTTGAACCGGAAAACACATTGCAAGAACAAGCAGATAAACCCGTAGAACCAGCAGGCGTGATTCAAGAAGTGAGCCGAGTAGAACCAATAGTAGATGGAATACAAGGAGGGGAACCAGCAGAACAGGTAAACACGTTACAAGAACAAACAGGTGAACATCTAGAACCGGGAAACACAGTACAGGAGGAAACAGGTGTGCGAAGCCAATCAACAGATGCATTACAAAGAGAAGCAGGTGAGTTGAGAGAACCGGTGAATGCAGCGCTAGAACCCGCATCCGAGAGACTAGAACCAGCAAATGAATTCCAAGAACCACCCAACGAGAGAACAGAGCCAGTTCCCGCAGCGCAAGAACCGACAACAAACGCTGAAGAACCAAAGTACCAGAACCGCGAACCAGTCTCCGAAGGGAATGGAGATCAAGTAGACAACGTGCATAACATGTTGACGAACCTCAAGAACATGGTTCACGGTCTGCACTCCCGCCTTGACAACATCCACACCAAGAACCAGGGGAACGCCACGAGTGAACCGGGGGAGAACCGGCTAAGCGGAGGCCAGATTTCCGAACCGAACAACCCACAGGCGAACCAGGCAGACGAGCCGCTTCGACCACAGAGCCACTACCTTGAACCGGAGAACCAGCGTCTAGAAATGGAGAACCCACACGAAAAACAAGGCATAGAACAAGAGAATAATGGAATCGACGGAGATCTGATGAAAGTAGGAGGAGGAGGAGAAGGAGGAGAGAAAGGAAGTGAAAGATTGGAAGGAGAATCACAAAATAAAGACGAAGAAAACGCGAGAAAGGATGAAATGAAAGAAAACGGAGAAGGACCAGAAGGGGAAACCAAACAAGATGAAGACGAACAAGAGAGACAACTGCGAACATACAAAGAAGGCGAAAAAACAGAAGAAGGGGGAATAGCAGAAGGAATAAACGGAAAAGAAAATGAAGTAGCATGGCAAGAAGATAGAAGAAGGAGACTCCGGGAAGCATGCCGTTCGCGTAACCCCGAGACAGATGAATCCGTGAACGCAACTTTACACCGCAGCCTCTACATCCAGCGTTCGCATACCCTTGTCTGCGCTGTGCCCAAGGTAATGCTTTTAGGGTTGTCGTTATTAGAATTATATGATTATTCTTTATTAATATGAGATGATTAGGTGATTTGGTAATATCGAAAGATTTATTTTAGTAAT
>NC_091550.1:4861239-4863739 GCF_042767895.1 Penaeus vannamei
TCATGATATCTGTTCTAATTCCATTTTATTTTCAATTACAGAGAAATTATATATGGTAATAGAATTATCATGATTCTAGATTAACTTCTAGATTAATTTTTTCGATTATTAAAAGATGTTTAACTTTTTCGGTCATTATAAAATGTTTAACTCTTTCGGTTATTGCAAAATGCTTAACCTTTTTCATTATTGCAAAATGTTTAACTTTTTCGGTCATTACAAAATGTTTAACTTTTTCGGTTATTACAAAATGTTTAACTTTTTCGGTCATTACAAAATGTTTTTTTCGGTTATTACAAAATTAACTTTTTTTGCTTATTACAAAATGTTTAACTTTTTCGATTATTACAAAATTATTAGCATGTATATTATTGTAAAAGGTATTATTGTCTTCGAATACATGCGAAATATGGCTATGTTTTAGCTTTGAATTTATAAAGAAACTACATCATTACAAAATCATTGCCATTATAAGTTATTACCTAATCCTTACCAATTTTCAGAAAATTTTCAAATGAATTTAGAGTATTGGTATTTTTAAATGAATTTAGAATGTTGATATTTTCTAATAATCAATTTAGACTTTTTTTTAAATCAAAGTAGAGTATCACAATTTTTGTCAATTTAGATTATCAAAATATCATCATCAATTTAAATAATTGCAAAATCATTCTCAATCTGAAACACTACACAATTCTTATCTTATTGATAATACTCAAAATCCTTATCAACGTAGATCATCACAAAATCTTAATCGACATAAAATACTACAAAATGATCATCAATTTAGGTCACTACAAAATTATGAATAATCTAGTTTATCCCCAAATAATGACACACTAAGAACACTCCAAACTCAACATCAATTTGGAATATCACAAAACTCAATCTCAATCAAGAGCATTTTAAATTCAAAGTCAGCTGATAATAAAATTCCATATATCACATTAAATATTCATAATATTGAATATTTAAAAAAATCCACTAAACGAAGAGGAAATTTCAAAATCCGGTTCGCACAAGATTTAAGTGTTACTGAAGAGTATATATGGTATTTTTTAACAGGTTCAGATAAGTGAGATTTATGAAAAAAATCAAAATCTTGTTTTTATAATAACTTCATCGTTTATTACCCAAACGATACGAAACTTGGTGGTGTGAATCGTAGTATATGTAGATACAACATAATAAAAAATCGCGAAAATCCGATCATAATTATCGACCTTAACGGCCTCAAGTGCGACGACCACCTTAAACTACACACCAACGTTATATAAAGGTACTGTCACACTAGCACTTTTTCCGTCAATTTTTTTTTTTGGCAAATTTCGGAAATTTTGTCCATTTTTGAGCCAGTTGTCGATATTCTACCCAGACGATAGTGATCATTTCCGCCTGAAAACCTTTCTGTCAACTCTTACAGTCAAACGTACTCAAATCAAGAGCTACATCAGAGTATGTTAGTATTTATGTAAAATAAAATTGCCAGAAAAAATAAAATATTACAAGATAAAATCGTTATACAACTTAAAATGAGAGCAAGATTTGATATTGTATATATATATATATATATATATATATATATATATATATATATATATATATATATATATATATATATATATATATAGATAGATAGATAGATAGATAGATAGATAGATAGATAGATAGATAGATAGATATGTATGTATGTATCACAAGAAACGAAAAATCATAAAAGACACCACAAAGCTATCATTACATATATCAAAGAATAAAATTATTACAAAATCTAAAACAAAACCAAAATATGGAAAAAAATAAAAATTAAAAGTGACAGCACCTTAACACTATCTTCTCTCGTCCACACAAAATCGAAATATGGAAAAAAAAATTAAAATTAAAAGTGACAGCACCTTAACACTATCTTCTCTCGTCCACACAAAATCGAAATATGGAAAAAAAAATAAATAAAAAGTGACAGCACCTTAACACTATCTTCTCTCGTCCACAGACACCCAATGGCACGTCTTTTCTCAAGTTTCCTGAGCAAATACCACGGGGGGAATCCCCTGCCCCCGTTCCCAGGCCACCAGGGAGACGTGCAGGTAGAAATAGATAGGTAGACGGAGAGAGAGAGAGAGAGAGAGAGAGAGAGAGAGAGAGAGAGAGAGAGAGAGAGAGAGAGAGAGAGAGAGAGAGAGAGAGAGAGAGAGAGAGAGAGAGAGAGAGAGAGAGAGAGAGAGAGAGAGAGAGAGAGAGAGAGAGAGAGAGAGAGAGAGAGAGAGAGAGAGAGAGAGAGAGAGAGAGAGAGAAAATAAAAGAAAAAAAGATAAAGGAAGAACAGAAAAAAACGAAAGAATTAAAAAGAAAAAAAAAAAACGGAAAAAGATAGAATGAAAAAAATATATTAAACAAAAAATTAAGATCCGAAAAAAAATGCAAAATACAAAACGAGTAAAATAGAAAAAAAAAAACAATAAAAATAAACACAGAAAAAAAACGGGGATCACGTACAAAA
>NC_091550.1:4868739-4871239 GCF_042767895.1 Penaeus vannamei
GGCGATCAAAGAGAATGAGATGAAAAATTACTTCGGTGAGTTGCCGTCGGCTGTCGGTGTTTTTTTTTGTTTGTTTGTTTTAGTTGTTTTGCAAAATTTCGTTTTTTGTGTTGTTGATTTTCGTTGGTTCTTTTGGTCTTTCTGGTGGATTATGTTCGGATTCTTTTGATTTAAGTCAGGTTTTTATATATAGGTGATGAATGGATGATAAGAGGTAATTCTATAATCCGTTTTAGGAGTGATTACATAAAAGCTTTCTAAGTTGCTTTACATTTTATTAATATTTGTTGATAGTCAATATAATACAGTAGAATATTAACAAGCTGTGCAGTTGTACAGAAAAAGCCGCGAGTTGCATGTACTAACCAATTACTTATAGTGTATCGTTGACGCCAGCTGTTAATCTCCTGTTTATGATTTCACCCCAATAGATAGGTCTTAGGTGGTTTGTATTGGGGTCCTACGAGGCGATGTCTCGAATGGCCGCCCAGACCGAGGTAGGCTAAGGGTGTCATGTCGGAATAGATTGGAATCGAGGACGTCTTGGCTGACGGTTGTGTTGACTTTTGTAGGCCTCTCTTTCTATAGGCCTATGTGTATTTGTTTATTGTTGTGGTGTATCGCAAGCATTTTTTTTTTCTGAAGTGTATGTATCAGTGTAGTGGAAAACAATCATATTATAGAATTATATTGAAAACAAGAACAAAACAGAGGCTTAGAAAAGGTTGGGTTAGGGGGGGGGGCAGGGGAGGCGACAGTCTTTTGCTCTAGAATGGAGGGGGGCAGGACCCAACTTCTGCCCCTCCCCCCCAACACTTCAACATTCGAGGACATGCTCAGTAAACAAACAAACAGTGGAATTCATTAGTTATATTGACGAGAACACCGGCCCCTTGCAACTGAAGGGCAGACACAACTGAGGCTGGTGTTCATACTGAAATAACTATTATGACGAAGTATTATTTAAATAAGAAATGTCTGACATTCTAGTGCAAAGATTAATGAGTTTATCTCTTTAAACTACAAAATTCCGGGCCTCCTTACTACATTAGAGGGACCCTACTTTGACCTCCCACTTCAAAATACCTTCTGATGTCTATGCAAAATTACCTTTGCGTTAGGACGATTATCTTAAATTCCCAGCTACAATTGCATATTTTTTTGTAGATCTTATTTTTTCAGTAATGCCTTATTGAACAGCAAAAAGGGTGAAGCCACTGCAAGATGTATATTGTCAGAATACCCTTCATTGTGTTGGCACTCATCTTGTTCCTTTCCATAGTCCATTGAATATGCATCAGTGAAAAACTCTCTCTGCACTTGCATGGCGGGATGCTACTGCGAAGAAAACGAGCATTTCTGAGCAGCTTTGAATGCCTTTATATTCCTTGATTTTTCAAAATGTATGGCCCATTTTTGTATGTACTAGATTACAACTGAAAATGCAAAAATACTTTACATGCAAAATAAGACTAAGAAAAGCTGATTATTGTTTGCAATTGCCATTTACTCTTATCGCTACAACACCACAAATTATTGAGCAAGTATACTACTAACATAAAACAAATATATCATCAGTGTGATCTACAAACTCTTCTTGACAAACACATTCTCGTTATTCTTTGTTATTAACTAAGGTACCCCAAAATCCCAAATGCATATATTGTTCCACTTGTGTGGAATTCATGATGAACAGATTGCAACAGGAACAATGGAGGGAAGGGCAAGAAAACACAATAGCGAAAAGGCCTTTGGCATATTCGTGTGTTTTCTTGCCCTTCCTTTCGTTGTTCCTGTTGCATTGTTCCACTTCTACGGCTTTTGCTTCAGATATATTGTGACTGCTTAACCATCTTCTTTTCTGCTTACAGTTTATTTCCTAATCTTTTTTTTTTTTTTTTTTTTTTTTTACATTAGCTTTGCAATATGTCAATTAGGCATTTCTGTAATATCTGAGGCCACAGTTACAGTGGGAGTATGTCTCAGGCAAGTGTGATCCGAGGGTCAAGAATATATCTCCGAATGTAGAGAAATAAAAGCAAGGGAAGATGAAACTTGTTATTCCAAGTATAGAACTCAATCAGACAAGGCATTGTGATCTACAAGCTGTTTTGAGCATTAAGATGTAGGAAGAGATATTTAAGTACATTTCTTGCCGCAGTCTCCCCAAGCTGGGAAGATATAATTATGTAAAGACTCAGACTTTCATTTCCACAATTTGCTTTTGATACAGCAGATTGTAATCAGGATGTAGCAATATAACCTTTATTTTGGGTTTTGTTTTATGTTTTATATGTATGCAATTATCTCTCCAACAACCAGTTTTTTATTAGCAATTTAATACATGTACCTACATTTCCAGGCCGAAAGGTGGCTGTGGACGCCTCCATGAGTCTGTACCAGTTCTTGGTGGCTGTACGACAGGAGGGTAACCAGCTCACCTCAGCTGATGGCGAAACTACTAGGTATGAGGGTTAGATATTTTTGTGGGTTTTTGTTT
>NC_091550.1:4876239-4878860 GCF_042767895.1 Penaeus vannamei
AATTTGATATTGGACTTTAGAGCAACAGTTTGTTTTTCCATGAAAATGCTAGGATGGAAACTTTGGTTGGGTCTTCATTGGTGGGTGAGGGAAGTTAAAAGTTCTCTTACTGTAGCAATCATTTTATATTGCTGCCAACCTATAATATTGTTCACAAATGGGACAATTATCACATGAAAGTAGCATAACTAAAGTGATATATTTCAGTGCTTGGTTAAAAATTATAGTTATTTTACTGTCTAAGACTTGTATACTTCTGTCAATCAACACTCAACAATTGCAATGTTGGTAATTGCTTGAAATGCAATAAATCACAGAATCCAGTCATTTTCACTAGGCCTCCATGATCATCAGTCACTGGTATGTACATCCTAATTTGGGTGCCAAATACTTTTTGTGATAATATCAGACTAAAGAAATGGTTTTGTGACCCTCATACTGTTGTACTGCATATTTACATTAGGCAGGATAAGGCATCTGTTTCATAAAACTTAAAAATGAATATGAATATCTCAACTTATTTAAACTGTTCTGCTGTTTTATATACTTTTGCTTCATCAATGTTTTTATTTTGAGAGAGATCATATCTTCATTCAGGCTTCAGCAACTTTATTATATGAAATTTTAACATCTGAAAAACTATTTATTAACAGCATTCTGAGACTCTTCCTGTATGTTTGATTTGTACAAATCTAGATACTAATACATATCTAATTGGAACCTCTCCCTTCATTAAAGCAATTATGTAAAACTAGACAGTTGTAAGATATATGCTTTTTATCAGATTCTTATGGTATAAACCTTCCTAATTTCAAGAAGCCTGAATAAATTTCTTGGATGGGTTTAACTCCAACAAAGGAAAAGGAAACTAGCATTTCAGTGATATAAACTCATAAAATTATTGTGTTCATTTTCTTAATTGTAACAAGATATATATTTATATACTACATTTGGTAGAGACTAAAATGGAATTAGAAACAGATAATTTTATCCATCCTCGTTTTATTTATTTATTTTTTTCAAACCTTTTTTGTGAAAGCAAAAAAATCCTAAAACTTTTTTGTATATTTTGCAAAAAATACACAGTTTGGAGAACTATAACATGAATGTAATATTGAAGCTGAAAAAGCAAGAATATACTGGACACTGTAAATCAGATGAAACTGTTCCCATCTTCACAGGCAAACAATTTCCAACCGAAGCAAGAGCCTGAAGACACCATATTTATGTAGTGAATATTTCCTCATTGTTTACAGATGTATATTTGCAAATGGCAGAAATTGAACCGAGGTAGAAAATGTATTTGTAAATTTTACTTTACTTTTTTTGTTACAGGAATTACTCAGGTCATAAATTTTGATCAGTGAAATGAGACTTCTTATTTTGTTTGGAAAAAACAGTATTCAGAATTTGCTCTCTCTCTGTCTCTCTGTCTGTCTCTGTCTCTCTCTCTCTCTCTCTCTCTGTCTCTCTCTCTCTCTCTCTCTCTCTCTCTCTCTCTCTCTCTCTCTCTCTCTCCCTCTCTCTCTCTCTCTCTCTCTCTCTCTCTCTCTCTCTCTCTCTCTCTTCCTCTCTTCCTCTCTTTCTCTCTTTCTCTCTTTCTCTCTTTCGCTCTCTCTCTCTGTCTCTCTCTTTCTCTTTCTCTCTCTCTTTCTCTTTCTCTCGCTCTCGCTCTCGCTCTCTCTCTCTCTCTCTCTTTATATATATATATATATATATATATATATATATATATATATATATATATATATATATATATATATATATATATATATATATATCTGTAATGTTAACAGGAATGCACATTCTTGGACTAGTTTCAGCGTAAAATGTTTTAGTGTGTAACTCTACTAATTTGTCTTATGAAGAGTATATATTGCATGTAACGTCTATTAAAAATAGGTTGGATAGACAAACATAGTTTAGTCATTAGAAATATATATTTAAAAGCATAGAACGATAAATCATAAATAAATAGAATCTTCATCAACTGACCAGTTCAATACCAGTAGATACAAATTACCAAGCTATTAAAATTCTTCAGGAACTTTACACTCGCATCCACAGCTTACGCTCGTCTCTCACGTTTACTAGTTTTACTCATTATTCTTTTATCATATTAATATATTTATGTTCTGGAGCCCCATTCGAAGTCGGCTGCTGCGTCATAAGGATCCTCTCGGCCGTATGAGGGTGCTGGGGGATGGTAAGAGGGGCGTGGGGGGGAGGGTTTGTGGTAGGTGGGGGCAGGGGCGTGGTAGGTGGGCTTAGGTGAGGGAGCGTGGTATGTAGGCCTAGGTGAAGGGGCGTGGTAGGTGGGCTTAGGTGAAGGGGCGTGGTATGTAGGCCTAGGTGAGGGAGCGTGGTAGGTGGGTTTAGGTGAAGGGGCGTGGTAGGTAGGCCTAGGCTTGGGGGCGTGGTAAGAAGGCCTAGGGGAAGGGGCGTGGTAACTGGGCTTGGCAGGGGCGACGTAGGCGGGCTTGGGCGGCTGATAGGGCTCGGGCTTATGGTAAGGGTCGGGCTTGTGGGCGGCCGGGCCATAGGAGGGGATGTGGAGGGGTCCATCGTAAGGCTTTTGGTAGTAAGGATTGTGCTCGGGGTCGGTGTTCAGCCTGGGGGGG
>NC_091550.1:4879360-4891860 GCF_042767895.1 Penaeus vannamei
GTCATTTTCATCATTATAATTATTTTAATAATGATAATGACAATAATGATAATTCTGGTAATAATAGCAACAATAATAAGGATTATAGTAACAATACTAGCCGTGTTATAATTACTTCTATTACTATTTCTGTTATCATTGTGGTTATTATTATTAGGAAAATCATTAGAATAGTGTTGATTATTGCTATTATTGCAATTATTAGGCAAATCATTATAATTATTATTGTATAATTATTATCTTAATTATTGTCCTAATTGCTCTCATAATCATCATTATTATCGTCATTATTGTCATGTCAGTGCTGTGGAGGTCTTTTCCTATCGACCGTGTAAACCTACTGCCAGTGCGGAACCCTAGCAGACGGTGCTTGGCAGAATGGTGGCAAGATGGCATTGCACGGTTGTGGAGAGTGCCAAGGCTAGGGTTCTTTGGCTGGATTGCTGTGTTGATTTTGAACAACAGGCGTTCACGGGCTGAGTTTCCACGCCCCTGGCTGAGAGTGTCGCTTTCAGCAGTTATTTTTATAGATTTAACATTGACACAGAAATTATAATTGCAGATATATAGCTATACAAATTTGTGTAAATAAGTCTAAAATGTATTACATGAGAGATATTATTGGCACTTAATGTTTCTCAGATATCTTACCTGAAAGTCTCATTTGAAGTCATATTATATGGTTACCGACAAAGATCTTCATTTCCGCAGATCAACAAACACGCATCCTCTGGCGGAGGAGATGCCGTCGAGGAGCACCGGGGACAAGACGGCGACGGCGAGGCGGACGCGTCGTGCCTGGCCTTCCTAGACGACGCCGAAGAGGTCATTCGCCAGCGGTCGTCCTCGGGCAGCATCTCCAGGGAGAGCGAAGGGCTCAACTCATTGAGGTATGTGTGTCTGTACAATACGTATTTGTGTATTGTGTGTCGTGGTTTTTGATAGAGCTGTATGTTTGGCTGTGTGATTGGAACATTGTTTTGTAGATTGTAACACATGCTTCATGAGACAAATGAATGTATGGTAAAAATATTCATACACTAGGTGTTTGGTTTCCATTGTGAATAAAATGTTAAAATATTAAGTGTCCAGCTATGTGTTTCAATAATAACATCAACGCCTGGGATTTTTTTTCTTGAAAGTTTTCCATAATGCACCTTTGTCTGGGGTGTGTATCACTCGAGATTCGTATTTTCCTGCGTTCGCTTTCTCTCTTTACATGACTGTCTTTCCGAACAGGTTCTCCAGGCATTGGTTGCAGAACATGAAGCCCGAAAGATGTGACTGAAGATCTTGTTGGAGAATGCATGGAACCGCGGCCTCGAAATGCCTGATGACGCAGAATGAATTTTGTTAACGGATTGCTATGTGTTGTAATGACGATACGAGAGTGTGTCATCTTAGTAATAAGAGTGTCAAGGCTGAATGCCATATACAAAGAAACATTTTGTTTTTGTTTTGTTTTTCTTATATCCTTAAGAATATCTTTTATTCATGGTGAATATTTATTTTCTAATCTATATGTTTACCGTTTAATTAGTTAATAATTTGATAATTTAATAATTCTGTTTCTCTGCTGCATAATGATCACAGTGTCTAAAAAAAAAACCGTTTTTTGACATTTAAGGAAATACTTATTTCATCTAAATATAAAGATAGGAAGTACTGTGTTTGATGATACATCGAAATCAGTTTCATATAATTTTGTTGTTTTCCTCTATTTTCCGATTTCTTGTCGAAATTTCTGCCTTGCTTTTGTGCCTAAAGTCTTTGTATTCTTATTTATCCCTTTTCCCTGTATTCTTATTTATCCCTTTTCCCTACCTTCACGTAGGTCTCTAGTGTATCTTTGTGTTCGTTTTGTTTTCGTCTTCGTCTTTTTTATTTATATTTCTTTGTTTCTCTCCGTGTATTAGCATCTGCCTATGAACAGCTTCTCGCAATTTCTTCTCGTGAACAGCCTTGATCAAAGGATATTCGCAAATGTTCTCGATCACTCTATGCAAATTGTTCATGAGTTAAGAAATCAAACAGAAGTATTTCTCTTTTATTCTCATTCTGTTTCCCTTTACTTATCTCAAATCTTTTAATTCTTCTCTTTACCTTTTGGTGCGATTCTGTTTGTGCCTGTTCTTCATTGCCAATTCTTGTTCGTTTGTCGATGGCTTTTATCTATTTAGGTTTCTCTTATTTATTGAAATCCTTCAAATCTCCTTTTCTCAACTGATTTTTACTTGGATTCGTGTTTTTCTTTTTCCACTTACTATCTTCAAGAGAGAGAAAGAGAGAGAGGGAGGAAGAGAACCGGGGGGGGGGGGGGATTAAGATAAGTGTTTGTGTTTATTTCCTCAATTCTTTTCATCTGCTTTCGTTTGTTTGTTTCGTGGATGCTATTCAAATCTTGAGCAGTAAAGTACACGGCGTTTACAAGAAACCAAATGTCAAAATTTGTCATTATCTATTGAGCAATTCTATCAGTAAGATTCTCCCTTAACATTTATTGGAACATCAAGAAATGGAATCATTTTCAGCAAAATTTTCTAACAAATCGAATGTTTGGAGATGAACATGGCTTCGGTGAAGACCGTTTTGAAAGGGTTTTTGCAGCCGTTTTCAGAAACATCTTTTTGAGTCTAGCTTATTACTCCTCGCGTGTTTGCCTTCCCCTTTTTGCATCATTTCTTTCTTCTTACATCTATATCTATCTCTCTCTCTCTCTCTCTCTCTCTCTCTCTCTCTCTCTCTCTCTCTCTCTCTCTCTCTCTCTCTATATATATATATATATATATATATATATATATATATATATATATATATATATAATGTATATATATACATATATATATATATATATATATATATATATATATATATATATATATATATATATATATATATATATATATATATATATACATATATGTATTTACGTTATATTGAATGGCATGTTTTGTCATATTTACATGATGGCTTTTATAGTCTAGAAATTTTTCAATACTAAATTACTTTTCCAATTCGTTTAGAGTATAGTTCTCTTTGCATGTTTAATATTGTTAATTGATTTCAAGGTCAAACATGAACTGTTCAACTTGTTGTATTAATCTATATAATAACTTTTCATAAACCCTTACATTTTCTTATCTTGATATGTAATGTAAAGTCTTGATACGAGTAATTCGTATCCACCTTTTCATGTCTTATTAATACAATACAGTGATATGATTTATCTTAACTGTTTTGTAAATATGTTTTTGTAAACTGAAGGATAATGTTCCTTGTATCCTTTCTTGTCATCACTGAAGATGAGTGTTGAACACTCGAAACGTATGATTTGGATGTTGGAAGAACTGTTTTTGTTCAAAGGAGATACCAGTTTAGTTGGATTAAAGAAGAAGGAAAATGCTTGTTTTTTTCTATGAGCACTAGTCATGAAGTTTATTGCATGTCTCCGCTTCACAGCTGGAAGTTCCACGGCACCTAATATGTATATATATATGAGTAAGTACTAGACGCTGGCTAGCGCCTGGTTGCATTGCTATTATCATTATAAAAATAGTTATGATGATGAAAATAGCTATAATGATTAGTATAATAATCATTATAACTGCAATAATGATAATAATAACGATGATAATCATGATGATAATGACTATAATCATAAGAATAATGACAGTAATGATAGTAATGATAATAATTATTATCCAGTCCATTTATAATGAAATAAAGACCAAAAGTAATAAAATCCCAGAAATCGAAAAAAACGGCAAAATATAGCGTATTAGAAACCCTTTTTCGCTTTTTATTTGTAATTATGAGGATTTTAACATTAATTCAGGTAATGACAATGATGACATTAATAATAATAAAATCATAATTATAATAATAATTTTGATAATTACTTCAATAATAGCAATAATCAACTCTATTCCAATAATTTTCAGACTAATAATATTAATAGAAATAATATCATTATCATTGTCATTATAATTATTACTATTGTCATTATCATTTCTAAAATTATCATTATTGCTATTATCATCATAAAATAATTATGATGATGAAAATAGCTATAATAATTAGCATAATAATCATTATAACTGCATTAATGATAATAATAATGATGATGATCATGATGATAATGACTACAATGATAATAATCATAAGAATAATGACAGTAATGATAATGATCTTACTAATTATTATCTAGTCCATTTATGATGAAATAAAGGCTAAAAATAATAAAATCCCAAAAGTCGAAAAAAACGCAAAATCTAGAGTATTACAGCCTTATGAGAGAAATGTCGAAAAAAAACCTTTTCGCTTTTTATTCGTAATTACGAGGATTTTAACATTAATTCAGGTAATTGTGATGATTTTCACGATAATTCCTTCATTATATGCAATAATGATGATAATTATGATGGTAATGACAATGAGAATGACAATAATAATGATAATGATAAAATCATAATTATAATGATAATTTTGATAATTACTGCAATAATAGCAATAATCAACTCTATTCCAATAATTTTCAGACTAATAATGACAATAGAAATAATAATATCATTATCATTGTCATTATAATTATTACTATTGTCATTATTATTTCTAAAATTATCATTATTGCTATTATCATTATAAAATAGTTATGATGATGAAAATAGCTATAATAATGAGCCTAGTAATAATTATAACTGTAATAATCATGATAATAATGATGATAATCATGATAATAATGACTATAATGATAATAATCATAAAAAATAATGACAGTAATGATAATAATGATAATAATTATTATCCAATCCATTTATAATGAAATAAAGGCCAAAAGTAATAAAATCCCAAAAGTCGAAAAAACGACAAAACTTTTTCGCTTTTTATTGGTAATTATGAGGATTTTAACATTAATTCAGGTAATTGTGATGATTTTCATGATAATTCCTTCATTATATGCAATAATAATGATAATTATGATGAAAATGACAATAATAATGATAATAATGATAAAATCATAATTGTAATGATAATTTTGATAATTACTTTAATAATAGGAATAATCAACTCTATTCCAATAATTTTTGAGACTAATAATGACAATAGAAATAATAAAAACATCTTTATCATTGTCATTATAATTATTACTATTGTCATTAATATTTCTAAAATAATCATTATTGCCATTATTATTATAAAAATAGTTATGATGATGAAAATAGCTATAATAATGAGCATAATAATCATTATAACTGCAATAATGATAATAATCATGATGACAATGACTATAATGATAATAATCATAAGAATAATAACTAATGATAATATTGATGATAATAATTATTATCCAGTCCATTTATAATGAAACAAAGGCCAAAAGTAATAAAACCCCAAAATGATGATAATGATGGCATTAATGATAATAATGATGATGATTATCATTATAAATCCCATGCATAATGAAAAAAGGCTAAAAGTATAAAAATTCCCAAAAGGCGAAAAAACACCGAAATCTTGCGAGATTTAGCCTTTTGAGAGAATGGTCGACAAACCCCCTTTTCGAGTTTAAGGGATAATTATGATGATTTTTGCAATGATTCTGCTAATTATGATGACAATCCCATTAATAATGACAATAATAATGACATTAATTTTGATAATTATGACATTAATTAAGATAATTATGATATAATGATGATTATAATGATAATTTGCGTAATTTATGCAATAATAGCAATAATCGACAATATTCTAATGATTTTCATGACAATAACAATAATAATAACGATAATGATAATAAAAATAATCAATGAAATAATCATAATATCGCTATTATTGTTATTATAATTGTTATTATTGTTATCATTTCTAAAATTATCATTATTGTTATTATCATTATAAAAATAGTTGTAATGAGGGAAATGACATCAATAATTAAGATAATAACCATTATAATTATATTAAGGGTAATTATGGTGATAATTACTATAATGATGATAATGATGACATTAATGATAATAATGATGATGATAATCACTATAAAGCCCATCCATAATGAAAAAAGGCTAAAAGTATAAAAATCACAAAAGTCGAAAAAAACGCCGAAATCTAGCTATATATAGCCTTCTGAGAGAATGGTCGACAAACCCCCTTTTTCTAATTTAAGGGATAATTATGATTATTTCTGTAATGGTTCTGCTAATTATGATGATTTTGATGACAATCCCATTGATAATGACAATAATAATGACTAACTATGATAATTATGACATTAAATAAGAGGATTATAATAACATCAAAGTTATAATGATAATTTGCGTAATTAATGCAATAATAGTAATAATCGACAATATTCTAATAATTTTCATGACAATAACAGTAATAATAACGATAATGATAATAAAAATAATCATTGAAATAATTATAATATCGCTATTATTGTTATTATTGTTGTTATTATTTCTAAAATTACCATTATTGTTATTATCATTATAAAAATAGTTATAATGAGAGAAATGACATCAATAATTAAGATAATAACTATTATAATGATTATATTAAGGGTAATTATGGCGATAATTACTATAATGATGATAATGATGACATTAATGATAATTATGATGATGATAATCATTATAAAGCCCATGCATAATGAAAAAAGGCTAAAAGTATAAAAATCCCTAAGACTAAAAAAACGCCGAAATCTAGCGATATATAGCCATTTGAGAGGATGGTCTACAAACCCACTTTTTCGAGTTTAAGGTATAATTATGACGATTTCTGCATTGATTCTGTTAATCATAATGATTTTGATGACAATCCCATTAATAATGACAATAATGATGACATTAATTTTGATAATTATGACATTAAGCTAATTATGATGTAATGATAATTATAATGATAATTTGCGTAATTGATGCAATAATATATATAATCGACATTATTCTACTGATTTTCATGACAATAACGATAATGATAATAAAAATAATCATTGAAATAATCATAATATCGCTATTATTGTTATTATAATTGTTATAATTGTTGTTATTATTTCTAAAATTATCATTATTGTTATCATTATAAAAATAGTTATAATGAGGGAAATGACATCAATAATTAAGATAATAACTATTACAATGATTATATTAAGGGTAATTATGGCGATAATTACTATAATGATGAAAATGATGACATTAATGATAATAATGATGATGATAATTATAGTATACGGCTGTGTACGTCCCGAGTCTAAGGATAATAATAATCATTATTATCATTACTGTCGTTATTCTTATGATTATTATCATTATAGTCATTATCATCATGGTTATGATTATTATTATTATTATTGCAGTTATAATGATTATTATGCTAATTATTATAGCTATTTTCATCATCATAACTATTTTTAATGATAATAGCAATAATGATAATTTTAGAAATAATAGTAATTATTATAATGACAATGATAATGATGTTATTATTATTTCTGTTGTCATTATTAGTCTGAATAGAGTTGATTATTGCTATTGTTGCAGTACTTATCAAAATTATCATTATGATTATGATTTTATCATTATTATCATTTTTATTGTCATTATCATTGTCATTATCATCATAATTATCATCATTATTGCATATTATGAAGGAATTATCATGAAAATCATCACAATTACCTGAATTAATGTTAAAATCCTCATAATTACCAATAAAAAGCGAAAAAGTTTTGTTTTCGACGTTTCTCTCAAAAAGCTGTAATACGCTAGATTTTGCCGTTTTATTCGACTTCTGGGATTTTAATACTTTTGGCCTTTATTTCATTATAAATGGACTGGATAACAATTATTATCATCATTATTATCATTACTGTCATTATTCTCATGATTATTATCATTATAGTCATTTTCATCATGATTATTATCATTATCATTATTAATGCAGTTATAATGATTATTATGCTAATTATTATAGCTATTTTCTTCATCATAACTATTTTTATAATGATAATAGCAATAATGATAATTTTCGAAATAATAATGACAATAGTAATATAATGACAATGATAATGATGTTACTATTATTTCTATTGTCATTATAAGTCTGAAAATTATTGGATTGGAGTTGATTATCAAAATTATTATAATTATGATTTTATCATTATTATCATTCTTATTGTCATTATCATTATAATTATCATCATTGTTGCATATAATGAAGGAATTACCATGAAATTATCATAATTACTTGAAATAATGTTGAAATCCTAATAATTTTCATTAAAAAGCGAAAATGTTTTTTTTCTCGACGTTTCTCTCAAAAGGCTGTATTACGCTAGATTTTGCCATTTTTTCGACTTCTGGGATTTTATTACTTTTGGCCTTTAATTCATTATAAATGGACTGGATAATTATTATCATCATTATTATCATTACTGTCATTATTCTTATGCTTATTATCATTATAGTCATTATCATCATGATTATCATCATTATTATCATCATTATTGCAGTTATAAAGATTATTATGCTAATTATTATAGCTATTTTCATCATCATAACTATTTTTATAATGATAATTTGAAAAATATGAATGACAATAGGAATAATTTTAATGACAATGATAATGATATTATTATTTCTATTGTCATTATAAGTCTGAAAATTATTGGAATAGAGTTAATTATTGCTATTATTGCAGTAATTATCAAAATTATAATTATAATTATGATTTTATCATTATTATCATTGTTATTGTCATTACTATTGTCATTATCATCATAATCATCATTATTGCATATAATGAAGGAATTATCAAGAAAATCATCACAATTACCTGAATTAATGTTGAAATGCTAATAATTACCAATAAAAAGCGAAAAGTTTTCTTTTTCTAAGTTTCTCTGAAAAGGCTGTAAAACGCTAGATTTTGCCCTTTTTCCGACTTTTGGGGTTTTATTACTTTTGGCCTTTGTTTCATTATAAATGGACTGGATAATAATGATTATCATCAATATTATCATTACTGTTATTATTCTTATGATTATTATCATTATAGTCATTGTCATCATGATTATTATCATTATTGCAGTTATAATGATTATTATGCTCATTATTATAGCTATTTTCATCATCATAACTATTTTTATAATAATAATGGCAATAATGATTATTTTAGAAATAATAATGACAATAGTAATAATTATAGTGACAATGATAATGATGTTTTTATTATTTCTATTGTCATTATTAGTCTCAAAAATTATTGGAATAGAGTTGATTATTGCTATTATTACAGTAATTATGAAAATTATCATTGCAATTATGATTTTATCATTATTATCATTATTATTGTCATTATCATCATTATTGCATATAATGAAGGAATTATCATGAAAATCATCACAATTACCTGAATTAATGTTAAAATCCTCATATTTACCAATAAAAAGCGAAAAAGGTTTTTTCGACCTTTCTCCGCTAGATTTTGTCGTTTTTTCGACTTTTGGGATTTTATTACTTTTGGCCTTTATTTCATTATAAATGGATTGGATAATAATTATTATCATTATTATCATTACTGTCATTATTTATGATTATTATCATTATAGTCATTATCATGATTATCATCATTATTATCATGATTATTGCAGTTATAATGATTACTAGGCTCATTATTATAGCTATTTTCATCATCATAACTATTTTTATAATGATAATAGCAATAATGATAATTTTAGAAATAATAATGACAATAGTAATAATTATAATGACAATGATAATGATATTATTATTTCTATTGTCATTATTAGTCTGAAAATTATTGGAATAGAGTTGATTATTGCTATTATTGCAGTAATTATCAAAATTATCATTATAATTATGATTTTATCATTATCATTATTATTGTCATTATCATTGTCATTATCATCATAATTATCATCATTATTGCATATAATGAAGGAATTATCATGAAAATCATCACAATTACCTGAATTAATGTTAAAATCCTCATAATTACCAATAAAAAGCGAAAAGGTTTTTTTTCGACATTTCTCTCAAAAGGCTGTAATACGCTAGATTTTGCGTTTTTTTTCGACTTTTGGGATTTTATTATTTTTAGCCTTTATTTCATCATAAATGGACTAGATAATAATTAGTAAGATCATTATCATTACTGTCATTATTCTTATGATTATTATCATTGTAGTCATTATCATCATGATCATCATCATTATTATTATCATTAATGCAGTTATAATGATTATTATGCTAATTATTATAGCTATTTTCATCATCATAATTATTTTATGATGATAATAGCAATAATGATAATTTTAGAAATGATAATGACAATAGTAATAATTATAATGACAATGATAATGATATTATTTCTATTAATATTATTAGTCTGAAAATTATTGGAATAGAGTTGATTATTGCTATTATTGAAGTAATTATCAAAATTATCATTATAATTATGATTTTATTATTATTAATGTCATCATTGTCATTACCTGAATTAATGTTAAAATCCTCATAATTACAAATAAAAAGCGAAAAAGGGTTTCTAATACGCTATATTTTGCCGTTTTTTTCGATTTCTGGGATTTTATTACTTTTGGCCTTTATTTCATTATAAATGGACTGGATAATAATTATTATCATTACTATCATTACTGTCATTATTCTTATGATTATAGTCATTATCATCATGATTATCATCATTATTATTATCATTATTGCAGTTATAATGATTATTATACTAATCATTATAGCTATTTTCATCATCATAACTATTTTTATAATGATAATAGCAATGCAACCAGGCGCTAGCCAGCGTCTAGTACTTACTCATATATATATATATATATATATATATATATATATATATATATATATATATATATATATATATATATATATATACATATTAGGTGCCGTGGAACTTCCAGCTGTGAAGCGGAGACATGCAATAAACTTCATGACTAGTGCTCATAGAAAAAAACAAGCATTTTCCTTCTTCTTTAATCCAACTAAACTGGTATCTCCTTTGAACAAAAACAGTTCTTCCAACATCCAAATCATACGTTTCGAGTGTTCAACACTCATCTTCAGTGATGACAAGAAAGGATACAAGGAACATTATCCTTCAGTTTACAAAAACATATTTACAAAACAGTTAAGATAAATCATATCACTGTATTGTATTAATAAGACATGAAAAGGTGGATACGAATTACTCGTATCAAGACTTTACATTACATATCAAGATAAGAAAATGTAAGGGTTTATGAAAAGTTATTATATAGATTAATACAAGTTGAACAGTTCATGTTTAACCTTGAAATCAATTAACAATATTAAACATGCAAAGAGAACTTTACTCTAAACGAATTGGAAATGTAATTTAGTATTGAAAAATTTCTAGACTATAAAAGCCATCATGTAAATATGACAAAACATGCCATTCAAGATAACGTAAATACCGTCAATTTTGATACAATACATTACTGAATTGCAATAGATTATTATGACTGAAACATATTCTAGGGAAACATTGGTATTCAAGGAAATTACTAGGTAATAAGGTTAAGACATTGAGTAAACTATGACAAAAAAACGCAAGTCAAGAAATTTATAAAATCATTCAAATCAAAATAACACATTATTGAATACAATACATCATTACAATTGAAACATATTATAATGAAACTTTTGTAATGACGTGACATTTAATGGAGAAAACTTGAGCTGAAATGGGACGAAATTACGATCAAAGCCCCTGGCGTCATCAAGGCAAAACCTGCAAGATCAAACTCGGCAAATACTATATATAAACCTTGAATATGGGAATTTTACACACTTATCTCGAAACTAGGGATGTTAATTAATACATTGGTAACAATAATACAGAATACTAGCCATAATTATTACTAAAAAACTACTGAGAGAGCTGGTCAGTAACGATCCTTGTTTAAACTCAATGAAGAAAGGCCTCTGAGCGGGCAAATGACAAGAGCGCTCCAGCCTGCACAAAATGTCCGAAAAGGTAAACTTGAGTGAACAATTCTAGGTGGACTATTTTAAAATTTCAATATCAATGAAGGAGAGATATTCATTTAAGTTTGGTTTTAATGTCCAAATCCAAATGCTTTCCAAAATGTTAAGGTCTAAATCACATTGGGACGAGTCAAGAATTTCAAAATTGTTATAAGAGAAAGGAGTGATGCCTGATTGAAGACTTAGTAGGGCTTGAGAGCTTTAAATTCTTATTTCTGTATGAGAAACCTGTATGGTCTTCCATGCGCATAAAGAAATTGCGGGTTGTTTTATCCACATAGATAGCATTACAGCTATCACACGAGAACCTATATACAATGGAAGAGCATAGAGCAGTGGGTATTCTGTCTTTGAATTTGAAAAAAATTACCAATATTTGTAGAGTTTGTGTATACAATTTTCAGTTTTACAGTACTGTAATTATTATGGACAACCCTA
>NC_091550.1:4895732-4905732 GCF_042767895.1 Penaeus vannamei
CCCTTAACATTTATTGGAACATCAAGAAATGGAATCATTTTCAGCAAAATTTTCTAACAAATCGAATGTTTGGAGATGAACATGGCTTCGGTGAAGACCGTTTTGAAAGGGTTTTTGCAGCCGTTTTCAGAAACATCTTTTTGAGTCTAGCTTATTACTCCTCGCGTGTTTGCCTTCCCCTTTTTGCATCATTTCTTTCTTCTTACATCTATATCTATATCTATCTATCTATCTATCTATCTATCTATCTATCTCTCTCTCTCTCTCTCTCTCTCTCTCTCTCTCTCTCTCTCTCTCTCTCTCTCTCTCTATATATATATATATATATATATATATATATATATATATATATATATATATATATAATGTATATATATACATATATATGTATGTAAATATATATATATATATATATATATATATATATATATATATATATATATATATATATATATATATACATATATGTATTTACGTTATCTTGAATGGCATGTTTTGTCATATTTACATGATGGCTTTTATAGTCTAGAAATTTTTCAATACTAAATTACTTTTCCAATTCGTTTAGAGTATAGTTCTCTTTGCATGTTTAATATTGTTAATTGATTTCAAGGTCAAACATGAACTGTTCAACTTGTTGTATTAATCTATATAATAACTTTTCATAAACCCTTACATTTTCTTATCTTGATATGTAATGTAAAGTCTTGATACGAGTAATTCGTATCCACCTTTTCATGTCTTATTAATACAATACAGTGATATGATTTATCTTAACTGTTTTGTAAATATGTTTTTGTAAACTGAAGGATAATGTTCCTTGTATCCTTTCTTGTCATCACTGAAGATGAGTGTTGAACACTCGAAACGTATGATTTGGATGTTGGAAGAACTGTTTTTGTTCAAAGGAGATACCAGTTTAGTTGGATTAAAGAAGAAGGAAAATGCTTGTTTTTTTCTATGAGCACTAGTCATGAAGTTTATTGCATGTCTCCGCTTCACAGCTGGAAGTTCCACGGCACCTAATATGTATATATATATGAGTAAGTACTAGACGCTGGCTAGCGCCTGGTTGCATTGCTATTATCATTATAAAAATAGTTATGATGATGAAAATAGCTATAATGATTAGTATAATAATCATTATAACTGCAATAATGATAATAATAACGATGATAATCATGATGATAATGACTATAATCATAAGAATAATGACAGTAATGATAGTAATGATAATAATTATTATCCAGTCCATTTATAATGAAATAAAGACCAAAAGTAATAAAATCCCAGAAATCGAAAAAAACGGCAAAATATAGCGTATTAGAAACCCTTTTTCGCTTTTTATTTGTAATTATGAGGATTTTAACATTAATTCAGGTAATGACAATGATGACATTAATAATAATAAAATCATAATTATAATAATAATTTTGATAATTACTTCAATAATAGCAATAATCAACTCTATTCCAATAATTTTCAGACTAATAATATTAATAGAAATAATATCATTATCATTGTCATTATAATTATTACTATTGTCATTATCATTTCTAAAATTATCATTATTGCTATTATCATCATAAAATAATTATGATGATGAAAATAGCTATAATAATTAGCATAATAATCATTATAACTGCATTAATGATAATAATAATGATGATGATCATGATGATAATGACTACAATGATAATAATCATAAGAATAATGACAGTAATGATAATGATCTTACTAATTATTATCTAGTCCATTTATGATGAAATAAAGGCTAAAAATAATAAAATCCCAAAAGTCGAAAAAAACGCAAAATCTAGAGTATTACAGCCTTATGAGAGAAATGTCGAAAAAAAACCTTTTCGCTTTTTATTCGTAATTACGAGGATTTTAACATTAATTCAGGTAATTGTGATGATTTTCACGATAATTCCTTCATTATATGCAATAATGATGATAATTATGATGGTAATGACAATGAGAATGACAATAATAATGATAATGATAAAATCATAATTATAATGATAATTTTGATAATTACTGCAATAATAGCAATAATCAACTCTATTCCAATAATTTTCAGACTAATAATGACAATAGAAATAATAATATCATTATCATTGTCATTATAATTATTACTATTGTCATTATTATTTCTAAAATTATCATTATTGCTATTATCATTATAAAATAGTTATGATGATGAAAATAGCTATAATAATGAGCCTAGTAATAATTATAACTGTAATAATCATGATAATAATGATGATAATCATGATAATAATGACTATAATGATAATAATCATAAAAAATAATGACAGTAATGATAATAATGATAATAATTATTATCCAATCCATTTATAATGAAATAAAGGCCAAAAGTAATAAAATCCCAAAAGTCGAAAAAACGACAAAACTTTTTCGCTTTTTATTGGTAATTATGAGGATTTTAACATTAATTCAGGTAATTGTGATGATTTTCATGATAATTCCTTCATTATATGCAATAATAATGATAATTATGATGATAATGACAATAATAATGATAATAATGATAAAATCATAATTGTAATGATAATTTTGATAATTACTTTAATAATAGGAATAATCAACTCTATTCTAATAATTTTTGAGACTAATAATGACAATAGAAATAATAAAAACATCTTTATCATTGTCATTATAATTATTACTATTGTCATTAATATTTCTAAAATAATCATTATTGCCATTATTATTATAAAAATAGTTATGATGATGAAAATAGCTATAATAATGAGCATAATAATCATTATAACTGCAATAATGATAATAATCATGATGACAATGACTATAATGATAATAATCATAAGAATAATAACTAATGATAATATTGATGATAATAATTATTATTCAGTCCATTTATAATGAAACAAAGGCCAAAAGTAATAAAACCCCAAAATGATGATAATGATGGCATTAATGATAATAATGATGATGATTATCATTATAAATCCCATGCATAATGAAAAAAGGCTAAAAGTATAAAAATTCCCAAAAGGCGAAAAAACACCGAAATCTTGCGAGATTTAGCCTTTTGAGAGAATGGTCGACAAACCCCCTTTTCGAGTTTAAGGGATAATTATGATGATTTTTGCAATGATTCTGCTAATTATGATGACAATCCCATTAATAATGACAATAATAATGACATTAATTTTGATAATTATGACATTAATTAAGATAATTATGATATAATGATGATTATAATGATAATTTGCGTAATTTATGCAATAATAGCAATAATCGACAATATTCTAATGATTTTCATGACAATAACAATAATAATAACGATAATGATAATAAAAATAATCAATGAAATAATCATAATATCGCTATTATTGTTATTATAATTGTTATTATTGTTATCATTTCTAAAATTATCATTATTGTTATTATCATTATAAAAATAGTTGTAATGAGGGAAATGACATCAATAATTAAGATAATAACCATTATAATTATATTAAGGGTAATTATGGTGATAATTACTATAATGATGATAATGATGACATTAATGATAATAATGATGATGATAATCACTATAAAGCCCATCCATAATGAAAAAAGGCTAAAAGTATAAAAATCACAAAAGTCGAAAAAAAAACGCCGAAATCTAGCTATATATAGCCTTCTGAGAGAATGGTCGACAAACCCCCTTTTTCTAATTTAAGGGATAATTATGATTATTTCTGTAATGGTTCTGCTAATTATGATGATTTTGATGACAATCCCATTGATAATGACAATAATAATGACTAACTATGATAATTATGACATTAAATAAGAGGATTATAATAACATCAAAGTTATAATGATAATTTGCGTAATTAATGCAATAATAGTAATAATCGACAATATTCTAATAATTTTCATGACAATAACAGTAATAATAACGATAATGATAATAAAAATAATCATTGAAATAATTATAATATCGCTATTATTGTTATTATTGTTGTTATTATTTCTAAAATTACCATTATTGTTATTATCATTATAAAAATAGTTATAATGAGAGAAATGACATCAATAATTAAGATAATAACTATTATAATGATTATATTAAGGGTAATTATGGCGATAATTACTATAATGATGATAATGATGACATTAATGATAATTATGATGATGATAATCATTATAAAGCCCATGCATAATGAAAAAAGGCTAAAAGTATAAAAATCCCTAAGACTAAAAAAACGCCGAAATCTAGCGATATATAGCCATTTGAGAGGATGGTCTACAAACCCACTTTTTCGAGTTTAAGGTATAATTATGACGATTTCTGCATTGATTCTGTTAATCATAATGATTTTGATGACAATCCCATTAATAATGACAATAATGATGACATTAATTTTGATAATTATGACATTAAGCTAATTATGATGTAATGATAATTATAATGATAATTTGCGTAATTGATGCAATAATATATATAATCGACATTATTCTACTGATTTTCATGACAATAACGATAATGATAATAAAAATAATCATTGAAATAATCATAATATCGCTATTATTGTTATTATAATTGTTATAATTGTTGTTATTATTTCTAAAATTATCATTATTGTTATCATTATAAAAATAGTTATAATGAGGGAAATGACATCAATAATTAAGATAATAACTATTACAATGATTATATTAAGGGTAATTATGGCGATAATTACTATAATGATGAAAATGATGACATTAATGATAATAATGATGATGATAATTATAGTATACGGCTGTGTACGTCCCGAGTCTAAGGATAATAATAATCATTATTATCATTACTGTCGTTATTCTTATGATTATTATCATTATAGTCATTATCATCATGGTTATGATTATTATTATTATTATTGCAGTTATAATGATTATTATGCTAATTATTATAGCTATTTTCATCATCATAACTATTTTTAATGATAATAGCAATAATGATAATTTTAGAAATAATAGTAATTATTATAATGACAATGATAATGATGTTATTATTATTTCTGTTGTCATTATTAGTCTGAATAGAGTTGATTATTGCTATTGTTGCAGTACTTATCAAAATTATCATTATGATTATGATTTTATCATTATTATCATTTTTATTGTCATTATCATTGTCATTATCATCATAATTATCATCATTATTGCATATTATGAAGGAATTATCATGAAAATCATCACAATTACCTGAATTAATGTTAAAATCCTCATAATTACCAATAAAAAGCGAAAAAGTTTTGTTTTCGACGTTTCTCTCAAAAAGCTGTAATACGCTAGATTTTGCCGTTTTATTCGACTTCTGGGATTTTAATACTTTTGGCCTTTATTTCATTATAAATGGACTGGATAACAATTATTATCATCATTATTATCATTACTGTCATTATTCTCATGATTATTATCATTATAGTCATTTTCATCATGATTATTATCATTATCATTATTAATGCAGTTATAATGATTATTATGCTAATTATTATAGCTATTTTCTTCATCATAACTATTTTTATAATGATAATAGCAATAATGATAATTTTCGAAATAATAATGACAATAGTAATATAATGACAATGATAATGATGTTACTATTATTTCTATTGTCATTATAAGTCTGAAAATTATTGGATTGGAGTTGATTATCAAAATTATTATAATTATGATTTTATCATTATTATCATTCTTATTGTCATTATCATTATAATTATCATCATTGTTGCATATAATGAAGGAATTACCATGAAATTATCATAATTACTTGAAATAATGTTGAAATCCTAATAATTTTCATTAAAAAGCGAAAATGGTTTTTTTCTCGACGTTTCTCTCAAAAGGCTGTATTACGCTAGATTTTGCCATTTTTTCGACTTCTGGGATTTTATTACTTTTGGCCTTTAATTCATTATAAATGGACTGGATAATTATTATCATCATTATTATCATTACTGTCATTATTCTTATGCTTATTATCATTATAGTCATTATCATCATGATTATCATCATTATTATCATCATTATTGCAGTTATAAAGATTATTATGCTAATTATTATAGCTATTTTCATCATCATAACTATTTTTATAATGATAATTTGAAAAATATGAATGACAATAGGAATAATTTTAATGACAATGATAATGATATTATTATTTCTATTGTCATTATAAGTCTGAAAATTATTGGAATAGAGTTAATTATTGCTATTATTGCAGTAATTATCAAAATTATAATTATAATTATGATTTTATCATTATTATCATTGTTATTGTCATTACTATTGTCATTATCATCATAATCATCATTATTGCATATAATGAAGGAATTATCAAGAAAATCATCACAATTACCTGAATTAATGTTGAAATGCTAATAATTACCAATAAAAAGCGAAAAGTTTTCTTTTTCTAAGTTTCTCTGAAAAGGCTGTAAAACGCTAGATTTTGCCCTTTTTCCGACTTTTGGGGTTTTATTACTTTTGGCCTTTGTTTCATTATAAATGGACTGGATAATAATGATTATCATCAATATTATCATTACTGTTATTATTCTTATGATTATTATCATTATAGTCATTGTCATCATGATTATTATCATTATTGCAGTTATAATGATTATTATGCTCATTATTATAGCTATTTTCATCATCATAACTATTTTTATAATAATAATGGCAATAATGATTATTTTAGAAATAATAATGACAATAGTAATAATTATAGTGACAATGATAATGATGTTTTTATTATTTCTATTGTCATTATTAGTCTCAAAAATTATTGGAATAGAGTTGATTATTGCTATTATTACAGTAATTATGAAAATTATCATTGCAATTATGATTTTATCATTATTATCATTATTATTGTCATTATCATCATTATTGCATATAATGAAGGAATTATCATGAAAATCATCACAATTACCTGAATTAATGTTAAAATCCTCATATTTACCAATAAAAAGCGAAAAAGGTTTTTTCGACCTTTCTCCGCTAGATTTTGTCGTTTTTTCGACTTTTGGGATTTTATTACTTTTGGCCTTTATTTCATTATAAATGGATTGGATAATAATTATTATCATTATTATCATTACTGTCATTATTTTTATGATTATTATCATTATAGTCATTATCATGATTATCATCATTATTATCATGATTATTGCAGTTATAATGATTACTAGGCTCATTATTATAGCTATTTTCATCATCATAACTATTTTTATAATGATAATAGCAATAATGATAATTTTAGAAATAATAATGACAATAGTAATAATTATAATGACAATGATAATGATATTATTATTTCTATTGTCATTATTAGTCTGAAAATTATTGGAATAGAGTTGATTATTGCTATTATTGCAGTAATTATCAAAATTATCATTATAATTATGATTTTATCATTATCATTATTATTGTCATTCTCATTGTCATTACCATCATAATTATCATCATTATGTGCATATAATGAAGGAATTATCATGAAAATCATCACAATTACCTGAATTAATGTTAAAATCCTCGTAATTACGAATAGAAAGCGAAAAGGTTTTTTTTCGACATTTCTCTCATAAGGCTGTAATACCCTAGATTTTGCGTTTTTTTTTTCGACTTTTGGGATTTTATTATTTTTAGCCTTTATTTCATCATAAATGGACTAGATAATAATTAGTAAGATCATTATCATTACTGTCATTATTCTTATGATTATTATCATTGTAGTCATTATCATCATGATCATCATCATTATTATTATCATTAATGCAGTTATAATGATTATTATGCTAATTATTATAGCTATTTTCATCATCATAATTATTTTATGATGATAATAGCAATAATGATAATTTTAGAAATGATAATGACAATAGTAATAATTATAATGACAATGATAATGATATTATTTCTATTAATATTATTAGTCTGAAAATTATTGGAATAGAGTTGATTATTGCTATTATTGAAGTAATTATCAAAATTATCATTATAATTATGATTTTATTATTATTAATGTCATCATTGTCATTACCTGAATTAATGTTAAAATCCTCATAATTACAAATAAAAAGCGAAAAAGGGTTTCTAATACGCTAGATTTTGCCGTTTTTTTCGATTTCTGGGATTTTATTACTTTTGGCCTTTATTTCATTATAAATGGACTGGATAATAATTATTATCATTACTATCATTACTGTCATTATTCTTATGATTATAGTCATTATCATCATGATTATCATCATTATTATTATCATTATTGCAGTTATAATGATTATTATACTAATCATTATAGCTATTTTCATCATCATAACTATTTTTATAATGATAATAGCAATGCAACCAGGCGCTAGCCAGCGTCTAGTACTTACTCATATATATATATATATATATATATATATATATATATATATATATATATATATATATATATATATATATATATATATATATATATATATATACATATTAGGTGCCGTGGAACTTCCAGCTGTGAAGCGGAGACATGCAATAAACTTCATGACTAGTGCTCATAGAAAAAAACAAGCATTTTCCTTCTTCTTTAATCCAACTAAACTGGTATCTCCTTTGAACAAAAACAGTTCTTCCAACATCCAAATCATACGTTTCGAGTGTTCAACACTCATCTTCAGTGATGACAAGAAAGGATACAAGGAACATTATCCTTCAGTTTACAAAAACATATTTACAAAACAGTTAAGATAAATCATATCACTGTATTGTATTAATAAGACATGAAAAGGTGGATACGAATTACTCGTATCAAGACTTTACATTACATATCAAGATAAGAAAATGTAAGGGTTTATGAAAAGTTATTATATAGATTAATACAAGTTGAACAGTTCATGTTTAACCTTGAAATCAATTAACAATATTAAACATGCAAAGAGAACTTTACTCTAAACGAATTGGAAATGTAATTTAGTATTGAAAAATTTCTAGACTATAAAAGCCATCATGTAAATATGACAAAACATGCCATTCAAGATAACGTAAATACCGTCAATTTTGATACAATACATTACTGAATTGCAATAGATTATTATGACTGAAACATATTCTAGGGAAACATTGGTATTCAAGGAAATTACTAGGTAATAAGGTTAAGACATTGAGTAAACTATGACAAAAAAACGCAAGTCAAGAAATTTATAAAATCATTCAAATCAAAATAACACATTATTGAATACAATACATCATTACAATTGAAACATATTATAATGAAACTTTTGTAATGACGTGACATTTAATGGAGAAAACTTGAGCTGAAATGGGACGAAATTACGATCAAAGCCCCTGGCGTCATCAAGGCAAAACCTGCAAGATCAAACTCGGCAAATACTATATATAAACCTTGAATATGGGAATTTTACACACTTATCTCGAAACTAGGGATGTTAATTAATACATTGGTAACAATAATACAGAATACTAGCCATAATTATTACTAAAAAACTACTGAGAGAGCTGGTCAGTAACGATCCTTGTTTAAACTCAATGAAGAAAGGCCTCTGAGCGGGCAAATGACAAGAGCGCTCCAGCCTGCACAAAATGTCCGAAAAGGTAAACTTGAGTGAACAATTCTAGGTGGACTATTTTAAAATTTCAATATCAATGAAGGAGAGATATTCATTTAAGTTTGGTTTTAATGTCCAAATCCAAATGCTTTCCAAAATGTTAAGGTCTAAATCACATTGGGACGAGTCAAGAATTTCAAAATTGTTATAAGAGAAAGGAGTGATGCCTGATTGAAGACTTAGTAGGGCTTGAGAGCTTTAAATTCTTATTTCTGTATGAGAAACCTGTATGGTCTTCCATGCGCATAAAGAAATTGCGGGTTGTTTTATCCACATAGATAGCATTACAGCTATCACACGAGAACCTATATACAATGGAAGAGCATAGAGCAGTGGGTATTCTGTCTTTGAATTTGAAAAAAATT
>NC_091550.1:4918052-4920552 GCF_042767895.1 Penaeus vannamei
AGGTACACACCGCATACACACACATAGGCGCGCACAGGTACACACCGCATACACACATAAGCGCGCACAGGTACACATCGCATACACACATAGGCGCGCACAGGTACACACCGCATACACACACATAGGCGCGCACAGATACACACCGCATACACACATGAGCGCGCACACACTTGTACAGATATATAGATATGGATAGATAAATAGATAGATTTGTGGGCGTAGATACACATTTATATATATGTATACACACACACACACACGCACACGCACTAACACACACACACGTATATATATATTTGTAAATACACATATCTATTCTTCTGTCTATATAAACAGACGGATATAGATGGATATATAGATAAAACACACACACATAATACAAAAAAGAAAAGAAAGAAAGAAAGAAAATACAAACACACACACAAAAAGCGAGTTGCTGTTGTGTGATACGTAATATATAGTAATATAGCACAGTAATATATGATAATTCTAACAATAATAGCCATTCTATAATAATGATAATAATAATGATAATTCTAACAATAATAATAACCAGCAGTAAATAAACACCATTTAAAATTTATGTCCACAAAGTTGATCTAAAAGCAAGCTAGAAGCATTTAAACAACAACTACATACTTAATTATGTGAGAACTTTGGAGAGACGGTATATTAAAGACTGTCATAAGGTTTATGGTATGAAATTGTATATTTATATTATTTTATGGATTCGAATAAACACACACACACATACGCACACAAACACACACATACACACTCACGCACACACACACACACATAACCCACACATACATACACACATTCACTCTCTATTTCTCTCATGTCAACATCTATTTATCTGTACACAAACACACACACACGTCGTTTTCGTTTTCATATTTCGTAATTCTTTAGTCATTCTCTCCGAAAGTTTCGTTAAACACATGTTCTCTTCGTGCCTGAAATATGGTACAGAAAAAAAAGTTAAGAATGAGAATGAATATCTATACAGCACAAGAGATCTGACCTGTTTCGTTATTTTCGTCAGTAATAAACGCATTCCTGGCGAAGATATAGTGGAAACCGTTCATCATACATATCTCTTGTGCTGTGAAGATTTTATTTATTTATTTTTTTCATTCATAACACTTTCCTACATATGTCTTAATGGACAGAGTATTATTTCCTCCTCCACCCTCACCCTCCCCTCCTCCCTTCCCCTTTTATGCACTAAGACCTCCCTTCCCCTCTTTCCTCCTCCCCCCCTCTCCCCCTCCCCTCCCTCCCCTCTTTCCTCCTCCCCCCCTCTCCCCCTCCCCTCCCTCCCCTCTTTATTAGCATATTGGTTCTTGGTCGTGAAGTCATATTCTTACGTATTTGAAGTCTGGCAGTATTAATAACTATCAATTTGGTTGCTTTCTCCTTATAAGCTAGTTCGAAAGTTAAGATTATAATCATTATCATAATATGGTTATTTTCCTTGTTCTGTGGTAGTTCCAGGGAAGCCACTAACTATTTTCTCTTGATAATAACTTTGTTCAGGTTGTTCAGAGATTTCCCAGGACACGTATCAAGTATCAAAAGAGATATATTAAATTTCTCGTTCACTGCCATAATACTCGTTGTTCAAAAACATCATCGCTTTAAAGTTTATTAACAAATGAAGCCAGCACCTGCAATATGTATATGATATTGATGAGTCACTGTCATTACTCACATCATCCTGGTTCTACTAAATACACCTTATCAGAAATCTTAATTCATCTTCTTAATCAGTTTGTTTATATGAAAAAAAGAAAAAAAAAACATATATACGGTATTAAAGTTATATTTGTATCCAAAGATGGCATGAGATTATAGGGAAAATTATAACACCCATTTTTTTTTTTTACATTGTCTCAATAACATCGAGAACGCTATTTTTTCTATATAATATCCAGATTTAAGGATTTCAACTAATCCCTTTGTCCAACTACAAAAAACAACAACAAAAAACAATGACTTTTTTTCATGTGTTTGGCCTTCGTCTGAAACGCCAAAAATACACCACAAGCTAATCTTAAATTGCCTGTGAACCTTGGCAACTCCTTCTCAAATTGTTGAAATAGAAATAGTGATCAACTGGAATCCTCAAATCGCCATTGTCTCTTAATTTGATTCGAAATGGACCATCAGCATGCAAGGATTAAGGCAAACAGTAGATTAAGGTCAGTCTTTTTATAGTACGTCTAGTCTCAGAAAAAGAGTAATTGGCAACTCCATCCATACTCTAAAATACACAGATTCTCCATTTTTTTTTTTTTTTTAATAAAATACTAATCGGCTTACACTTCACATTCATATTGACATGTGCTTTGTGTTTCCTAAGATTTACTTTATAATTTACAAAATTATTTTCATATATCAATTTGCCTTCAATATCATCATAATTTATTAAAAGAAATTTGACTGATGACTCCAAGCGCTCATTTTTTTTTTTTTTTTTTAAATAAAATTC
>NC_091550.1:4923052-4925552 GCF_042767895.1 Penaeus vannamei
TTTCTCAGTTTTAAAAGAAAGGCAACGATTTCTTTAAAAAGTAAAACATAACTAAAATAACGTTTGTTTTTCTATAGTATTTTACGACTCGATGTAATAACTCTTACCGAACTCTTCATAAATCGTAATCTATCAAACCATAATTTGAATAAGATTGATTTAATTACACTATCCCTCGTTATTACAAACCTTTCACTTAGCGAACGCACACTCTGTACAAACACTTACCTGCCTCATACCATATCGACCCACTATTATGTTAATTGCCTGGTATGACTACCGGTACCTGAGGTTACCTGAACTACTGCTACCGGATACTCTTACCTTGATTACCCACTTGGTTACCTGGTTGTTGAAGGTTATTCTGTAAGGATGAGGTGGAGAAAGCGAAGGGGGAGGGGGATGGGGGCGGGGGGGGGAGTCAAGTAGTGACTTACTTTCTTTTGTCATTCTCATTTCCACCATTATCATCACTATCGTCGTCGTCATCACGGAATGAGGACTATCATTAGCACTGTTATTACTCATTAACTTATTGTGGTGTTACTTAGAAATGTTTTAGTTGTATCTGTCAGGTAAGTCCCGACGTGGATGGTATAGGAAAATAGGTAATTTTTTTTCTTAAGCAAACGCGCACACGCACACAGACACGTACATGGACACACACACACACACACAAACACGCACGCACGCACACACACAAACGCGCACGCACGCACACACACACACTCACACACGCACGTACGCACGCCCACGTACACATAAAAAAAATATTTCAAATAATTTTTCATAATGCTATCTATTGGAAGAATAGATTATACCAAACAAAGAGATCTCATATTTAGATTTCCATCTTCATTGTCATTTCTTTGATAATTTCTTAGTCTTTCAATATTCAGTTATCTCATCATTGTGAAACAGAAATATCGTGGACTATGATTTTTTTTTTTTTTTTGCGTCGGACGGGGGTATATAACACCGCTGTTTTAAAACCGGAAGTGACGAAACAATGCCTTGGCTTAAACGGCCGGTTTGTTAAGATTGCGCAAGGCTCGACCCAAAGCATATACACAAAAATAAATACATATCTATTAGTCTAGACATACATATCTACGGGATAGATAGATAGATAGAGCAATATCTATCGAACAGATGGACAGATAGGCCTTCATTTCTGTGTATATGTATGTCTATATATATATGAATATTCACAGGGGCGGGTTAATATAACAAACTAGCCAATACTCTTAAGGCCCTATCACACTAGCACTTTTTCCGTAATTTTTTTGACAATTCTATTTAACATAAATACAAACATTCCTGAATATAGCTCTTGATTTGACTTTGCTTAGCTGAAAAAAGTTGATGGAAAGATTTTCAGACGGAAACGATCATTATCGTCTGACTGGAAAATCGATAATTTGTAAAAAAAAAATGGGAAAAATCAGAAAATTGGCCAAAAATTTACGGAAAAAAGTGCTAGAGTGACTGCACCTTTAAGGTCCTATCACACTAGCACTTTTTCCGTCATTTTTTGCGTTACCGTCTGAATTTGAGGCTTTCCGCAAGTATCGTTTGCAAACGGAACGCCTCCCAGGCCAAGACGGTTTTACGACAGTTTCCGTCTGACTAAATTTCCATCTTGATCTTATGCTATTCATAAATTAAATAGGATGGGTGAATGTAAATATAAGCTAATATTTTAGAACATTCGTATATACAACATACATCATCATATTTCTCTAAAATAACGTAATATGTATGAGAATATTCGTGTGATTCCCGGGACCTCACTCCGATAGCGCCATGTTTGTTTACATGAGTCAGTCGATTTTCACGCGGAAAGCGAAAAAAATGACGGAAACAGTGATAGTCTGATAGGACCTTTATCCAGGCTAGTCTCGGTTGTTCACTGCACGGTTGTTCATCTGTTCACCGGAAGTCGTTTCAGCGGAGTGTAAGTTTAAGTCCTAATCACTTCATGGGAAAGGGAATCGCATACCTCTCTACTGGCTGATGGTGGTTGGTCACTCGGGCGGGAAATAACTAGTGTCGTCTGGTTTCTAAGTCGATTTCAAACTCGGTGTCTGTTTTTGATTAATTTTTCTTTGGATATCGATCTGTCTGTCTGTCTGTCTGTCTGTCTGTCTCTGTCTGTCTGTCTGTCTGTCTCTCTTTCTCTCTCTGTCTCTGTCTCTGTCTCTGTCTCCATCTCTATCTGTCTGTCTGTCTCTCATTCCCTCCTACTCCCTCTCTCTCTCCTTAACTCTCTCGCTCTTTCCCTCCCTCCCCCCTCTCTCTCTCACACTCTCCCTCTCCCTCTCTATCTCTCTCTCCCTCTCTATCTCTCTCTCCCTATTTCCCTCACCCCCCCCTCTCTCCTAACCTCTCTCGCTCTTTCCCTCCCTCCCCCCCCTCTCTCTCTCCCTCTCTATCCTTCTCCCTTTCCCTCCTTCCCTCTTTCTCTCCCTCCCTCCCTCCCTCTCTCCCTCCTTCCCTC
>NC_091550.1:4930552-4933052 GCF_042767895.1 Penaeus vannamei
TGTCTGTCTGTCTGTCTGTCTGTCTGTCTGTCTGTCTGTCTGTCTGTCTCTCTGTCTCTCTCTCTCTCTCTCTCTCTCTCTCTCTCTCTCTCTCTCTCTCTCTCTCTCTCTCTCTCTCTCTCTCCCTCCACCTCTTTCTCCCGACCCCCCTCCCCCTCCCCCCTCTTAGCGCGCCCACCTGTCCTATTCTTTCCCTCCTCCTTCGTTCCATCCTTCTTTCTTTCTCCTAGCCTTATGGCTTCCTTATTTTCCTCCATGCTTCTTCCTCCTTTCAAGTCTTTTTCTCCCTTCTTCCTTTTTTCCTTTCTCTCTCTTTCCGTCTATCATCACTCCTCTCATCCTTCCTTCCCTTTCCCCCCTTATTTCTCTTCCTCCTTCTTCTTCTTCTCTCTCCTTTCTTTCTTCTCTCATTCACTCTACCTGTCTTCTCTCCTTCGTCTTCCCTTTCTCTCCCTTCTTCTCTTCCTCCCTCCTTCTCTTTTCCCTCCCTCACTTCCCCCTTCCTCCCTCCCTCCTCCCATCCTTCCCTTACCTTCCCTCTTGTCCCCTCCACCCTCCACCTCTCTCCCTCCTTCTCTTTCCTCCCATCCCTCCCTTCCCCCTCCCCCTCCTCCCCTTCCTTCCCTCCCCCTTCCCTCCCTCCCTCCCATCCCTCCTTTCTTTCCTCCTTTCCCTCCTTCCTTCCTCTTCCCTCCTCCCTTCCCTCTCCCTCCTCACTTCTCCTATCCTATCCCTCCTTCCCCCCTTCCCTCCCTCCCTCCCTTCCCTCATTCCCTCCTTCCCTCCCATCCTCCCTCTCGCTCATAACACAAGCACGTAATAACTGACCATAAATTCCCCATCGTAATAGTCACCTCCTCCTCCTCCTCCTCCTCCTTCGCCGCCCTGGTCTGAGATATCGAAATTGCAAATCAAATATCCTCCTATTTACGCGCCATGCTTTACGAGAACGCCCACGCATGCGCAGGCGAGTCTTACAAGAACGGATGGGAGTGGTTCTGAATCCTCTAAATGCTCCGTTTTCTGTTTTTTTTTTTCTTTTAGTTATCCGTGCGGTTGGCTGGCTGGTGCTCCGTTTTCTGTTGGAGGTAGGGGAGGGGAGGAGGAGGGGGGGATGAGTGGGGGGAGGTAGGCGGAAGGGAGAGGGGAGAGGGTGGGGATGGAGGGAGGATTGGAGGAGGAAGGGAGAGAGGGAGAGGGTGTGGAGAGGGAGAGAAGGTAATGGAGGGAGGGAGGATTGGAGGAGGGAAGGGAGGGATAGGGAAGGGTTTGCGTGATGGTGGGGGAAAAGGAGAGAGAAGTGAGGGAAATGTTTTGTAGGGTAGGGAGGGGAGGGGGGTGAAAGGGAAGGGGAAGGGTTGTGGGGGAGGGAATAGAGGGTAGATGAGTTGTTTGAGTGGGAGGGAGGGGAGTGAAAGGGAGAGGACAAGTTTAATGGAGGGTGGAAGGAGGATTGGGAGGGAACAAGGGAGTGAGGAGGAGGGAAAAGGAAGAAGGGAGTAGAGGGAGGGGAAGGGATGAAGGGAGGGAGAATGGAGGGAGAAGGGAGGGAGGGGAACGGAAACGGAAGAAGGGGGAGAGGGACGGAAAGGGAAGAAGAGAGGAGAGATAGGGGAAGGAAAGAAGGGAGCGGGATTGAGGGAAGGGAAGAAGAAGGGTTAATGGGGAGGGAGGGAGGAAGATGAGGTAGAGTTAGGGGGTTAGGCGGGGGGGGCGTAGGGAAGTAGGGGAAGTGGGGAGGGGAGGGGGGGGTCTTGTTTACTCGGGCGCAAGCAAATATACGCTACTGCTTTTTCCTTCAGTTTACGCGCGTTTTTTTTATTTTTTTTATTTTTTTTTAAAATTATTTCGTTTGTCTGTTTGTTTTTTTCTTATTCTTGCTCTCTTTCTAATCCGTCTTTGCTTATTTCTCTCTTCTTTTGGTTCTTTCTTACTCGTTTTCTTTTCGTCTGCTTGTTTTTCTCTGTTTCTGTCTGTTACTCTGTTTGTCTGTCTGTCTGTCTGTATGTCTCTCTCTCTCTCTCTCTCTCCTCTCTCTCTCTCTCTCTCTCCTCCGTTCTCTCCTCCTCCCTCCTCCTTCCTCTTCCTCCCACTTCCTCCCTCCTTCCTCCCCTTCTCCTCCTCTCTCCCTCTTCCTCTCTCTCCCCCGAAGATATTGGCAAGAGACGTCAAGAAAGCTACAAAATACAGTACTCTCGGGACGGCAACATGGTCAAGATGCTCCCTCCTCCTCCTTCTTCTTCTCTTGATCGAAGGATAATTAATGTCTGGAAGGAAGCGAGAGAGAGAGAGAGAGAGAGAGAGGAAGAGGGAGAGAGAGTGAGGGAGTGGGGGAGTGGGGGAGGGAGGGAGAGGGAGGGGAGAGGGAGAGGGAGGGAGGGAGGGAGGGAGGGAGAGGGAGAGAGAGGGGAGGAGGAGGAGGGAGGGGGGAGAGGGAGGGAGGAGGGAGGGAGGGAGAGGGAGAGAGAGAGTGAGGGAAGAGAAAGAGAGAGGGAGGGAG
>NC_091550.1:4938052-4940552 GCF_042767895.1 Penaeus vannamei
TGCCTGTGTTTCATTCCGTTCGTTTCCTTTGTGCCTGTGTTCGATTCCGTGGGTTTTCTTTGTGTCTATGTTCGATTCCGTGCGTTTCCTTGGTGCCTGTGTTCGATTCCGTGGGTTTCCTTTGTGCGTGTGTTCGATTCCGTGCGTTTTCTTCATGACTGTGTTCGATTCCGCGCGTTCCTTTGAGTGTGCGTTCGATTCCGTTCGTTTCCTTTGTGCCTGTGTTCCATTCCGGTTTCCTTTGTGCCTGTGTTCGATTCCGTGGGTTTCCTTTGTTGCCTGTGTTCGATTCCGTGGGTTTTCTTTGAGCGTGTGTTCGATTCCGTGGGTTTCCTTTGTGCCTGTGTTCGATTCCGTGGGTTTCCTTTGTGCCTGTGTCCGATTCCGTGCGTTTCCATTGTGCTTGTGTCCGATTCCGTGCGTTTCCTTTGTAATTGTGTCCGATTCCGTGCGTTTCCTCTGTGCCTGTGTTTGATTCCGTGGGTTTCCTTTGTGCATGTGTCCGATTCCGTGGGTTTTCTTTGTGCCTGTGTCCGATTCCGTGGGTTTCCTTTGTGCCTGTGTCCGATTCCGTGCGTTTCCTTTGTGCCTGTGTTCGATTCTGTGCGTTTTCTCCGTACCTGTGTTCGATTCCGTGCGATTTCTTCATGGCTGTGTCCGATTCCGGATAGATAGATAGATAGATAGATAGATAGATAGATAGATAGATATAGAGAGAGTTAAAAATAAGAAAGTGAAAGAGAAAGAAAGAGATAAAACAAACACAAAAGTAAGCAAAGTCAAAGAGACTACCCTCCCCCTCCCCTTCTTTCCTCCCCCCTCTCCTCTTCCCCTCCCCCCCTCCCCCCCCTCTCGCAGCATGTGGCGCTGGCCTCAAATCTCTCTCCTCCGAGTCAGTGACAACCGACGATTAAGATTATTATTTTTTTAATGATCATTATTCTTTGAGGACTTTTATTTTTTTATTTTTTATTTTTTTGAAGAGCGAACGTTCAATATTTTTTTTCTTTTTATATATACTTTCTGCGCTCGATTAGAGAGGTATTTTAAGACTTAATTGCTTTTGGTGTGTGTCCTTAGATTTCTGACGGATGTAAGATCGGGAGAAAGGGAAAAGGGAAAGGGAGAGAAAGGGAGAAGAGAAAGGGAGATAAAGAGAAAGGGAAAAGGGAGAGAAAGAGAAAAGGGAAAGGGAGAGAAAAAGAAACAAGGATAGAAAGAGAAAGAATTTATCTATTGAATTTTTTTAAGAATTGGTCGCTATAAATGGGCGTTCCTTTACATGCAACACCACCGATTTTAATGCAATTATCTCTTGCTTTGAGGAAATAGAATGTTGCAAAAGGGCGTGGAAGGAAATTTCGGGAAATGAGGCAAAAAAAAAAAAAAAAAAAAAAAAGAAAATGCAAATATAGTCATCAGGTGATTAGAGTTATGCCTCTCTTGGTATATCGTCTGTGTTTGTTTGTTTTAAGGTGGGTGAAAGGAGGGAGGGGAAGGAGGGGAAGGAGGAGGGAAGGAGGGGAGGGAAGGAGGGAGAGAGGGAGGGAGAGAGGGAGGGAGGGAGGGAGGGAGAGGGAAGGAAGGGGAGGGAAGGGAGGAAGGGAGGGGAAGGAGGGAGGAGAGGGGAGGAGGGAGGGAGGGAGAGAGAAAGAGATAGATGAATAGATAGATAGATAGCGACAGAGAGAAAGAGATAGAGAGAGTTAGAGAGAGAGAGACAGAGAGAGAGAGAGAGAGAGAGAGAGAGAGAGAGAGAGAGAGAGAAAGAGAGGGAGATTGGTAGATAGATAGATAGATAGATAGAGATAGAGATAAAGATAGCGAGAGAGAGAAAAAAAAAAGAAAGATATATAGATAGACAGATAGAGAGAGAGAGAGAGCAGAGAGAGACAAAGAGGGAGAGAGAGAGAGAGAGAAAGAGAAAGAAAGAAAGATAGACAGATAGATAGATAGATAGAGAGAGAGAAAGAGAGAAAAAAAGAAAAAAAGAAAGATAGATAGAGAGAGAGAGAGAGAGAGAGAGAGAGAGAAAGAGAAAGAGAAAGAAAGATAGATAGATAGATAGCTAGATAGCTAGAAAGAAAGAGAGAGACAGACAGAGAGAAAGAGATAGATAGAGAGCGAGAGAGAGAGAGAGAGAGAGAGTTAGATAGATAGATAGATAGAGAAAGGGAGAGAGAAAGAAAAAAGAAAGAGAGTTAGATAGATAGACAGACAGAGAGAGAGAGAGTGACAGAGAAAGAGAAAGAGAGAGAGAAAGAGAGACAGAGACAGACAGAGAGAGAGAGAGAGAGAGACAGAGAGAGAGAGAGAGAGAGAGAGAGAGAGAGAGAGAGAGAGAAAGAAAGAAAGAAAGAAAGAGAAAGAGAAAGAGAAAGAAAGATAGATAGAGAGAGAGAGCCAGGATAACTGAACCGAAGAACCGATCCTTCAAGCTATCAAATAACAGAGATTTATTTCGCACTAAATTACAAGGGCCGCGGAATAAACTATATTT